>NC_058524.1:535596792-535899822 GCF_904849725.1 Hordeum vulgare subsp. vulgare | reverse complement strand
AGAGTGAATAGTGACTTTGGAGTCAACTATGTAAGATCTGAACTTTTCACATGCAAACACGACTGCTAAAAATTCCTTCTCCGTAGTGGCATAGTTTCTTTGGTCACTGTCTAGAGTTTTACTAGCGTAGTGAATGACATTCAACTTCTTGTCAGCTCTTTGTCCTAGAACAGCACCAACAGCATAATCACTAGCGTCACACATGATTTCAAAGGGCAAGTTCCAGTTAGGTGGTTGAACAATAGGTGCGGTTATCAAAGCCTTCTTAAGTATTTCAAAAGCTTCCTCACAATCCTCATCAAAAACAAAAGGAACATCCTTTTGCAAGAGGTTGGTAAGAGGCCTAGAAATCTTAGAGAAGTCTTTCATGAACCTTCTATAGAAACCAGCATGACCTAGGAAACTTCATATGCCTCTGAAATCTGTGGGGCAAGGCATTTTCTCAATTGCATCAACCTTAGCCTTATCAACTTCAATGCCTCTTTCAGAGATTTTGTGTCCTAAGACGATACCTTCATTAACCATAAAGTGGCACTTCTCCCAATTCAAGACGAGGTTGGTTTCTTCGCATCTCTGTAAGACTCGATCAAGGTTGCTGAGGCAATCATCAAAGGAAGACCCGTAAACGAAGAAGTCATCCATGAAAACCTGGACAATCTTTTCACAAAAGTCAGAGAATATAGCCATCATACATCTTTGGAAGGTGGAAGGTGCATTACATAAGCCAAAAGGCATACGTCTATAGTCAAAGGTACTGAAAGGGCAGGTGAAAGTGGTTTTCTCTTGATCAGATTGTGCAACAGGTATCTGCTAGAAACCTGAATAACCGTCTAGAAAGCAGAAGTGTGTGTGCTTTGGTAGCCTTTCTAGCATTTGGTCGGTGAACGACAAAGGATAATGATCTTTCCTGGTTGCCTTGTTCAGTTTCCGGAAGTCTATCACCATTCTATAACCGGTAATAATCCTTTGTGGGATTAGTTCATCCTTATCATTAGGAACGACGGCGATACCTCCCTTCTTGGGTACGCAATGTACTGGACTTACCCAATCACTATGAGCAACAGGATAAATGATTCCTGCTTCCAGAAGCTTTAATATTTCTTTTCTAACGACCTCTGTCATCTTAGGATTCAATCTCCTTTGATGATCAACAACTGGTTTAAAGTCAGGATCGATTTTAATCTTGTGCTAACATAGAGTAGGATTAATACCCTTAAGATCATCAAGAGTATATCCAATAGCAGCGCGGTGCTTCCTCAGAGTTTTTAGTAACTTCTTCTCTTCGCGCTCTGAGAGGAGAGCACTAATAATGACAAGATATATCTCCTTCTCATCAAGATAGGCATACTTAAGAGTATCAGGCAACTGTTTAAGCTCGAAAACAGGATCACCCTTTGGTGGGGGAGGATCCACAAGCAGTTCAACAGGCAGATTATTCTTGAGAATAGGATATTGTTTTAAGACAATTTTATCTATCTCATCTCTCTTCTCCATATGCATATCATTTTCATGCTCAAGTAGTTATTTCTCTAAAGGATCCGTAGGAGGTACGACAATAGAGGCAAGAGCAACGATTTCATCTCTACCAGACGACTCTCTTTCATGGGTTTGTCTTCCAAACTTGGAGAAGTTAAATTCATGAGACACACCCTCGAAACTTACTATGATAGTCTGCTTAATGCAATCAATGTGAGCATTGACAGTGTTGAGAAAGGGTCTACCAAATATGATGGGACAAAAGCTATCTTGTGCAGTACCAAGGACGAGGAAATCAGTAGGATACTTCGTCTTACCACACAGGACTTCTACGTCTCTCACAATTCCCAGAGGGCAGATAGTGTCTCTATTAGCTAGCATAATAGTGACATCAATGGGTTCTAACTCAACAGGTGCAATCTCATCTTTGATTTCATCATAGAGAGAACGGGGTATCGGACTAACACTAGCTCCCATATCACATAAACCATGGTAACAATGATCTCCTATCTTAACAGAAACAACAGGAAGGCTAACTACAGGTCCGTGCTTGTCTTTCGCGTGAGGTTTAGCAATTCTAGCGGAGTCCTCACAGAATTTAATAACATGCCCGTCTATGTCTTCGGCTAAGAGATCTTTGATAATAGCAACACTAGGTTCAACTCTAATCTCCTCAGGGGGTGCAAGTGGTCTAATGTAACCCCTACGTATCACAGTTGGAGCTTGAGAATAATCCTTTATCCTAGCAGGGTATGGTGGTTTCTCAGTGTATGCACAAGGAACAATAGGATCACTAAAAGCTATGATTTTCTCCTCAACTAGATTGGTTTTGGCTATGTTGCTTTCTATAGGATGATGATATTTAAACAACTTCTCTTTGGGAAGATCAACATGAGCAGCAAAAGATTCACATAGAGAAGCTACTATCTCAGAGTCAAGTCCATACTTAGCGCTAAAATCTCTAGAAGTGTTTGTCTCAACAAAAGATTTAACGGAATCAAACTGGAAATTCATACCTGACTCCTTACCTTCCTCCAGCTCCCAATCTTCCGAGTTGCATTTGATTCTCTCCAATAAATTCCACTTGTGATCAATATCCTTCTTCATAAAAGAACTGGCACAAGAAGTGTCAAGCATGGTACGATCTTCAGGAGAAAGCCGAGCATAAAAGTTTTGAGTGATGGTTTCTCTCGAGAGCTCATGATTGGGGCATGAATATAGCATTGATTTAAGCCTCCCCAAGCTTGAGCTATGCTTTCCCTGTCATGAGGCCAAAATTTATAAATAAAGTTCCGATCACGATGTACTAAATGCATAGGATATAACTTTTGATGAAGTTCCAATTTCAACCGATTGTAGCCCCATGATCCAGCATCATCACATAACCTATACCATATCAACGCCTTATCCTTCAAAGATAAAGGAAATACTTTCTTCTTTACCTCATCCTCGAGCAAACATGCAAGCTTAAATAAACCACAAACTTCATCTACATAGATTATATGTAAGTCTAGATGTGAAGATCCATCTCCAGTAAAAGGATTAGCCAACAGTTTCTCAAGCATGCCCAAAGGAATTTCATAAAAGATATTTTCAGTAGGTACCTCAGGTTGAGGAGCAACTCCTCATGCTTCCGTTCGTGGTGAAGATACCCCGAACAAACTCCTCAAAGGAAGAGTTTCCATAGTGACAAGTGACAATAAATTTCAGCACCGTATATAAATGTTTCCTTACCAATTTCCACTTACCAAAGGCACTTCACTCCCCGGCAACGGCGCCAGAAAAGAGTATTGATGACCCACAAGTATAGGGGATCAATCGTCGTCCTTTCGATAAGTAAGAGTGTCGAACCCAATGAGGAGTAGAAGGCTCTGATAAACGGATTTCAGCAAGGTAATAACTGCAAGCACTGAAAGTAGCGGTAACAAGTGATTGTGTAGCGAGGTGAAACGTAGCGAGAAAAAAGTAACAAGTACTCCCTCCGGTCCTTTTTAGTCTGCATATTAACTTTGTCCAAAGTCAAAGTATCTCTACTTTGACCAAATTTATAGAAACATGTATCAACATTCACAATGCCAAATTAATATTGTTAGATTCATTACGAAAGGTAGTTTCATGATATGTATATTTGGTATTGTAGATGTTGATATTTTTTAATATATATTTGGTCAAACTTTGTAAAGTTTGACTTGACTCAAATCTAATATGCGGAGTAAAAAGGACCGGAGGGAGTAACAAGTAGTACCAACGGTGCAGCAAGTGGCCGAATCCCTTTTGTAGCAAGGGACAAGCCTGAACAAAGTCTCATAGGAGGGAAAACGCTCCCGAGGACACACGGGAATTTCTGTCATGCTAGTTTCATCATGTTCATATGATTCACGTTCGTTACTTTGATAGTTTGATATGTGGGTGGACCGGCGCTTGGGTACTGCCCTTACTTGGAAAAGAATCCCACTTATGATTAAACTCTCTCGCAAGCATCCGCAACTACAAAAGAAGAATTAAGACAGAGTCTAACCATAGCATTAAACTAGTGGATCCAAATCAGCCCCTCACGAAGCAACGCATAGTCTTGGGTTTAAGCTTCTGTAACTCGAGCAACCCATCATCTACTTACTACTTCCCAATGACTTCCTCTAGGCCCAAATATGGTGAAGTGTTATGTAGTCGATGTTCACATAACACCACTAGAGGAAAAACAACATACATCATATCAAAATACCGAACGAATATCAAATTCACACGATTATTATTAACAGGACTTATCCCATGTCCCCAGGAACAAAAGTAACTACTCACAAGGCATAATCATAATCATGACCAAAGGTGTAATGAATAGCATCAAGGATCTGAACATAAACTCTTCCACCAAATAATCCAAGTAGCATCAACTACAAAGAGTAATCAATACTACTAGCAACCTTACAAGTACCAATCGGAGTTGCGAGACGAAGACTGGTTACAAGAGATGAACTAGGGATTGGAGAGGAGATGGTGTTGATGAAGATGTTGATGAAGATGCCTCCCCTCCGACGAGAGGAGTGTTGGTGATGACTATGGCGACGATTCCCCCCTCCAGGAGGGAAATTTCCCCGGAAGGATCGTCCTGCCGGAGCTCTAGATTTGATCTGCTGAAGTTCCGCGTCGTGGCGGCGGCGAAATGACGAAAAAGCTCTCAATTGATTTTTTTCCAGACCAGGACACTTCATATAGAAAAAGAGGGGGGCTAGTGGGCCTTCAGGCAGACCACAAGCCTGCCCTGCGCCACCAGGGGGGTGGTGGCGGTGGGCAAGCTTGTGGGGCCCTCGTGGCGCCCCTCTGGTAGTTCTTTCGCCGAGTATTTTTAATATATTCCAGAAAAAATCCACGTAAATTTTCAGGGCATTTGGAGATGTGCAGAATAGTGGACTAGGATTTTCTCCTTTTCTAGTCTAGAATTCCAGCTGCCTGAATTCTCCCTCTTCAAATAATCCTTGCAAAATAAGAGAGAAAAGGCATAAATATGGTACCATAAGTAATATAACAGCCCAAGAAGCAATAAAAATCAACATGAAAGCATGATGCAAAATGGACGTATCATGATCCTGCCCGTGGAATCACGGTTGCCCATGGTAGTGCTCACCACAGTGATGGCATGCTCCTGGAAGTATTGCTTCAACTTCTTGGTGGAAAAGTAGACACCATAACACATCTTTTGATAGTGGGGGTAGTTTTGCTTGAAGGCGGACAAGACCTCACTGAGGTAGTAGATTGGGCATTGTACTAACAGCACCTTTCCCTTCTCCTTGTGCTCCACTACCAGAACCACACTAACCACGCAAGTGGTTGCCGCGATGTAGATGGGGATGTGGTCTCATTCAGCCGGCGCCGCCAAGACTGGCAGGGTCGAGATGACGCTCTTGAGGTCACAGAAGGCCTCGTCCGCCTGATCGTTCCACTCAAACTTGGTTGTCTTCTTCATCAACTGATAGAGTAGACGCGCCTTCTCGCCCAGTCGGTTGACGAACCGGCTAAGGGACGCCAGGCAACCAGTGAACTTTTGGACGTCGACGATTCGAGCCGGCTTCACCATCCGCTCGATGGTTCCGATCTTCTCAGGGTTAGCTTCAACGCCGCGATCTGACACAAAGAAACCCAAGAACTTGCCGCCTGGAACTCCAAAGACGCACCTCTACGGATTGAGCCGGATCTTGTATTCGCATAGATTGGCGAACGTCTCTCGCAAGTCTTCAAGGAGACTGAAATGCTGCTTGGTCTTGACGACGATGTCATCCACATAGATGTGGATGTTCCTGCCGATTTGCGGCAGGAGGCATTATTGCATGTAGCACTGAAAAGTGGCACCAGCGTTCTTCAGACCGAACGTCATGGTGGTGTAGCCGCAGGCCCCAAAAGGCGTGATGAAGGAGGCCTTCAATCGGTCGGCTGGATCCAGCTTGATCTGGTGGTAGCCTAAATAGGCGTCTAGAGAGGACAACAATTCGCAGCCGGCTGTGGAGTCGAGCACTTGATCTATCTGGGGCAAAGCGAAAGGGTCTTTCGGACACGCCTTATTCAGGCTTACGTAGTCGATACACATTCGCCATGTCTTGTTCTTCTTCAGCACCAGGACTGGGTTGGCCAACCAGTCCGGGTGGAAAACCTTGTTGGGGAACGTTGCATGGGAAACAAAAGTTTTCCTACGCACACGAAGACCTATCATGGTGGTGTTCATCTATGAGAGGGAGATCGGATCCACATACCCTTGTAGATTGCTAAGCAGGAAGCGTTAAGAAACGCGGTTGATGTAGTGGTATAGCTTCGTGATTCAAATCACCGTCGTCCCACGATCCGTTCCCATATAGCGCCAAACGGACGACACCTCCGTGTTCAGCACACGTACAACTCGATGACGATCTCCGCCTTCTTGATCCAGCCAGATAGACGGGGAAATAGATGAGTTCTCCGACAGCATCACGGCGTGCCGGTGATGGTGATGATCTATTCCTGCAGGGCTCTGCCCGAGCTCGGCAGAAAACCGATCTAGAGGAAGAACTACGAAGTAGAGGTTTAGGGTTGCACGTGGCAAAGTTGTGTCTCAAAAACCCTAAAACCTCTAGTATATATAGGAGGAGGGGAGGGGCTATCCTTGGGGCTCAAGAGATCCCCAAGGGCGCCAGCCGAGAGAGGAGGAGGTGGACTCCAACCCCAATTCGGTTTGGGGAAGGAGGAGTCCCCTCCTTCCTTCCCACCTTCTTCTTTTTTCCGTTGGTTTTTCTCCTTCTAGCCGACATAGCCTACTTGGGCTGGCCTCACCATCCCACTAAGGCTGGGTGTGCCACCCTTGGGCTATTAGGGTCAGTCCCGGGTGGGTGGGCCCCTCTCGGTAAAACTCGGAACTCATTCATCACTCCCGGTACACTGTCGGTAATGCCCGAAATCTTTCCGGAGACCAAATGAAACAACCCTATATATCAATCTTCATTTCCGGACCATTCTCGAAACCCTCGTGATGTCCGTGATCTCATCTGGGACTCCGAACAACCTTCGGTCACCAACACCTATAACTCAACTCTATCGAAACGTCACCGAACCTTAAGTGTCCAGACCCTGCGGGTTCAAAACTATGCAGACATGACTTGAGACACTCCCCGGTCAATATCCAACAGCGGGACCTCGATGTCCATATTGGATCCTACATATTCTACGAAGATCTTATCGGTTGAACCTATGTGCCAAGGATTCATATAATCCCGTATATCATTCCCTTTGTCCTTCGGTATGTTACTTGCCCGAGATTTGATCATCGGTATGCCTATACCTATTTCAATCTCGTTACCGGAAAGTCTCTTTACTCATTCCGTAATACAAGATCCCAAGACTAACACTTGAGTCACATTGCTCGCAAGGCTTATATGTGGTGTTGTATTACCGAGTGGGCCCCGAGATACCTCTCCGTCATATGGAGTGACAAATCCCAGTCTTGATCCATGCTAACTCAACGGACACCTTCAGAGATACCTCTAGAGCACCTTTATAGTCACCCAATAACGTTGCGACGTTTGATACACATAAGGCATTCCTTAGGTGGCAGTGAGTTACATGATCTCATGGTCATAGGAATGAATACTTGACATGTAGAAAACAATAGCAACAAAATGACACGATCGCATGCTATGTTTATAATTTGGGTCTTGTCCATCATATCATTCTCCTAATGATGTGATCCAATCATCAAGTAATAACACTTGCATATGGTCAGAAAACCTTAACCATCCTTGATCAACTGGCTAGTCAACTAGATGCTTACTAGGGACATTGCTTTGTCTATATATCCACACATGTATCTATGCTTTCATTCTACAATTATAGCATGGATAATAAACGTTTATCTTGAAACAGGAAATATAATAATAACTATTTTATCATTGACTCTAGGGCATATTTCCAACAGTCTCCCACTTGCACTAGAGTCAATAATCTAGTCTCACATCGCTATGCGATTTACATTGGAATGAATCTAACACCCATACAGTTCTGGTGTTGATCATGCTTTGCTCATGGAAGATGTTTAGTCAGCGGATCTGCAACATTCAGATCCTTGTGCACTTTGCAAATATTTACGTCCTCTCCTTCGACGTAGTCGCGGATGAGATTGAAGCGTTGTTTGATGTGTCTGGTCTTCTTGTGAAACCTTGGTTCCTTTGCTAGAGCAATGGCACCAGTGTTGTCACAGAACAGAGTTATTGGATTTAGTGCGCTCGGGACAACTCCAAGATCCGTCATGAACTGCTTCATCCAGACACTCTCCTTAGCTGCCTCCGAGGCAGCCATGTACTCCGCTTCACATGTAGAATCTGCCACGATGCTTTACTTGGAACTGCACCAGCTTACCGCACCCCCATTAAGAATAAATACATATCTGGTTTGGGACTTAGAGTCATTCGGATCAGGGTCAAAGCTTGCATGATCGTAACCCTTCACGACGAGCTCTTCATCACCTCCATAAACGAGAAACATTTCCTTAGTCATTTTCAGGTACTTCAGAATATTCTTGACCGCCAACCAGTGTTCCACTCCTGGATCACTTTGAAATCTGCCTGCCATGCTTATGGCCAGGCTTACGTACGGTCTTGTGCACAACATTGCACACATGATAGACCCTATGGCTGAAGCATAGGGGACGGTACTCATCTTTTCTCTATCTTCCGCAGTTATTGGACACTAAGTCTTACTCAACTTTATACCTTGTAACACTGGCAAGAACCCCTTCTTGGACTGCTCCATTTTGAACTTCTTCAAAACTTTATCAAGGTATGTGCTTTGTGAAAGTCCTATTAAGTGCCTCGATCTATCCCTATAGATCTTAATGCCTAATATGTAAGCAGCTTCTCCTATGTATTTCATTGAAAAACATTTATTCAAGTAATCTTTTATGCTCTCCAAAAACTCCACATTGTTTCCAATCAGCAATATGTCATCCACATATAATATTAGAAACGCTACAGAGCTCCCACTCCCTTTCTTGTAAATACAAGATTCTCCAACAACTTGTATAAATCCAAATGCTTTGATCACCTCATAAATGCGCTTATTCCAACTCCGAGATGCTTGCACCAGTCCATAAATGGATCGCTGGAGCTTTCATACTTTGTTAGCATTCTTCGGATGACAAAACCTTCGGGTTGCATCATATACAACTCTTCCTTAAGAAAACCATTAAGGAACACCATTTCGACATCCATCTGCCAGATTGCATAATCGAAAATGTAGCTATTGCTAACATGATTCGACAGACTTAAGCATCGCTACCGATGAGAATGTCTCATCGTAGTCAACTCCTTGAACTTGCGAAAATCATTTGCCACAAGTCTAGCTTTATAAACGGTCACATTACCGTCCGCGTCCGTCTTCTTCTTAAAGATCCATTTGTTCTGAATAGCCTTACGACCTTCAGGTAATACTTCCAAAGTCCACACTTTGTTTTCAGACATAGATCCTATCTCGGACTTCATGGCCTCTAACCATTTGTTGGAATCCGGGCCCACCATTGCTTCTTCATAATTTGCAGGTTCATTGTTGTCTAGCAACATTATAGATAAGACAGGATTCCCGTACCATTCAGAAACAGTACGTGATCTTGTCGACCTGCGAGGTCCGATAGTAACTTGATCCGAAGCTTCATGATCATCATCATTAGCTTCCTCCTTAGCCGGTGTTGCCTCTATAGAGGTTTCCCTCTGCCCTGAGCCACCATCCGGAGGGAGCAGAGGTTCTACAACCTCATCAAGTTCTATCTTCCTCCCACTCAATTCTTTCGAGTGAAACTCCTTCTCAAGAAAAGCTCCGTTCCTAGCAACAAACACTTTGCCATCGGATCTGAGATAGAAGGTGTACCCAACTGTCTCTTTTGGGTAACCTATGAAGACACACTTTTCCGCTTTAGGTTCTAGCTTTTCAGGCTGAAGCTTTTTGACATAAGCATCGCATCCCCAAACTTTAAGAAACAACAACTTTGGCCTCTTGCCATGCCATAGCTCATATGATGTCATCCCAATGGATTTTGATGGTGCCCTATTTAAAGTGAATGCAACTGTCTCTAATGCATAACCCAAAATGATAATGGCAAATCGGTAAGAGACATCATAGATCGCACCATATCTAACAAAGTACGATTACGACGTTCGGACACACCATTACGCTCTGGTGTTCCAGGCGGTGTCCATTGTGAAACAATTCACCAAACTCGAAACTCAGATATTCATCCGCTCAATCAGATCGTAGGAACTTGATCTTCTTGTTACGATGATTTTTAGCTTCACTATGAAATTGCTTGAAATTTTCAAACGTTTCAGACTTGTGCTTCATCAAGTAGATATATCCATACCTACTCAAATCATCAGTGAAGGTGAGAAAATAATGATATCCGTCGCGTGCCTCCACACTCATTGGACCGCATACATCAGTATGTATGTATGATCTCCAACAAGTCACTTGCACGCTCCATTGTTCCGGAGAACGGAGACTTACTCATCTTGCCCATGAGGCATGGTTCACACTTGTCAAGTGATTTAAAATCAAGTGACTCCAAAATCCCATCAGCATGGAGTTACTTCATGCGCTTTACACCAATATGACCTAAGCGGCAATACCACAAAAAGGTGGCGCTATCATTGTTAACTCTACATCTTTTGGTCTGAATGTTATGTATATGTATGTCATCACAATCTAGATTCAATATGAACAAACCGCTCAAATTGGGTGCATGACCATAAAAGATATTACTCATAAAAATAGCACAACCATTATTCTCTTACTTAAATGAGTAACCGTCTCATAATAAACAAGATCCAAATATAATGTTCATGCTTAATGCCAGCACCATTGCTAGCATCTCTAGTACCGCGCAATTTTCGCCGGTGCACAAACCCACCATTGCTTCTTGCTTTGTCACCACCATATACTAGTGGAAATCTTTATTATATAACTTGGCTTGTATATTCTAAGGATGGGCTTCCTCAAATTTCCCTAAGTCTTCGTGAGCAAGCAAGTTGGATGCACACCCACTAGTTCTCCTTTTTGAGCTTCCACATACTTGTAGCTCTAGTGCATCCTTTGTATGGCAATCCCTACTCATTCACATTGATATCTATTAATGGGCATCTCCATAACCCTTTGATACGCCGAGTCAATGTGACCATCTCCTCCTTTTTTGTCTCACAACCACCACCACACTCTATTCCACCTATAGTGCTATATCCATGGCTCATGCTCATGTATTGCATGATAGTTGTAAAAGGTTTGAGAAAGAAAGAGTGCGAAAACAATTACTTGGCCAATACCGGGGTTGTGCATGATTTAAATTAGTTGTGTGGGGATGATCACTACAAGCAATATGCTAGTACACGACGCTATGTTTTCGTTGCTACATCGTCACGGTTTTTAATTTACGACGATCTCACGACGAAAAACCAAGCGTCGGAAATAGAGCGTCAGAAATGAACAACAACGACGTTTTGATCAAAATCGTCGTAACTTTACGACGATTCCTGGATTTTTGTAACCTTTACAACGATCCTAAATCATCGCTGACAATCAAACCCAGTCCTACGTGGCAGTCCTACGTGGCAAAATTACGACGAAATCAAAACGTCATGGCTGAAATCAGCCCAACCCATTTCAAATGATCACATGGGCTCGTTTTATTTTTTTTGGGCTTTTCTTATTAGGCTTCTTTTGGGCCTTGGCCTATTTTCGGCCACTTTAGTTTTTTTTCGAATTTTTTTTATCATTCTAATTTGGGCCCTGGCCTTTTAGTGCCCAAATGCATTTGGTTCAGTTTCAGTTTTGGCCTTTTTTCATTTTTGAATTCAGCAACTTTTTGTTCCAGAACTTGGTTTCATTTCTATTTGTGTGGCCTTTTCAACCCAATTATTTGTCCAGTATTAAATCCAACACTATTTCATATTCAAATCAAGAAAACTTCAAATCGAATTAAAATCATCCATCATATAACATCACATAATACATCTCTCAGGTTTACATAATACAATAACTCACCTCATGAATACATTTCCTTACACATGAATATAGCAAGAACGGACAGAATTGCACAATAGAACAATGGCACATCTGCTACTATCCCAATAGTACAATGGACTTCATTCCACTCTCCTACGAAACATGCTCGAGATGCGACAACTTGTCATCCTACAAGAACATTACACTGCACATGAATCAATCAAAAGGAAATAAATATAAAAAATATTAGAAATAAAAAAGATTTGTGTTCATCCTGAAGATGATGTTAAAAGAAATGCAAACGAAAGAGGGAGTAAATCACATGAATATTTTGACACTATGCACAACAAGTATTTAGGAACAGAGAGAGTAAATCATTATAAAGCATAGCATTGCATGAAAAACAGAAGCAGAAATTGTTGTTGACCGATTAGGCATAGAAGTAATCATACTTTAGGATTAAAAAGTGTGTGAAGATGACAAGCAACAGTCTGCTTACAAATATAGTGACAGTTAAAAGGCTATGCATATGTCCATGTCAAGGAGAGGCCTAGAAAAACTCTTGCTTTTGCTCAAGGCATGCAACCATACCAGTAGTTATAGTCCGAAAGCATTCTTGGCCAGCAGTATCCCAGATCTGCAACTTAATCCGCTTCCATCCAACTCAACAGTCCTTATCTTGAAGTCAATGCTGTTTCAAGAAACCCACGATCATTTTTCATAACTTTCCACAAGCATTCCAATGCAGAATGATAATTCCCAACCAGATATTTTGTGACTTGTACAATACATACCCAATAGTGGTGATGAAGCTAGTGGTGAAGGAGCCATCTGAGAACCGTAGGAGCAGACAACTTTTTCCAACACCTACATAGGTAAATAAAATTTGTGAGCGATTGCTAATGGAGCACGATACAAAGCTACAGCCCACGCCACAAAACCCCAATGCTGGAATCCAGAAGTATATCAACTAGGAATACTCAGAGAAGATGAGCCAAAGCAAGATATAATTAGATAAACCATGAAGGATTTCCTAGGCACGAAATCAGAGAAATTATGTGTAAAGCTATGCATCAGTTACCAGTTCCACATCAATCAATATGAAAACAAGAAGAGCATACGTAACCAGAACATACAGGTACGGTAAAGGGACAGAAACAGGGGCAAAGCTAGTGGTTTGCTTCGTCTTGATTCAGTTACTTATACAGTTAAGAGGGAAGAGACATGCAATTCGTTATTTTACTTATATTTCATACCAACCATGCAATTTTGTTAGAACCAGGGCAAGGCCGTTACATGAACAAGAGCTTCTTCCTGACTCCATATGTACCTAACTACACTTGCATGAGTTAGTTCTGCAATTACAAACATAGCTACTATTGCTTGTATATTTGAGAGCAGGAACAAGCTACTCTTCTCACAAGTGTTTCTTTTGCACTTGTAATAATCAGTTAATTGTTTTGCTTACTATAATCCAGTACTATACCATGATTTACCTCTTACACTTGCACTTTATAGGATAGAGCATATGTGAGCCAAGTGACATCACCCGGACCATTCCCAGAGCAAGCAGCTTTTGTGCTTGATGCTATGGAATCAATTCCTCAAAGGACAAGAATGACCACAGCAACCAACAGAGGAAGGGTGAGAGCCAAAAGAAAATCAAGAAATACAAGTGAGCAAACACATTCAGATGAGCCTGGTTTGAGTGCACAAGCAGGAAGACAAAACAAAAGAAAAACAACAACAAGCAGTGCTGCAAGTGGAGTTGGGACAGGAGCTGGTAGAGGAGGAACAAGAGTAAAAGGTGTTGGGAGAGGAGTTGGAGGAGGAGGAACAAGAGCAAGAGGAGCTCAGAGAGGGGCTAGCAATGGAGTTGGCAGAGAAGGAGCTGCCATAGAAGGATTTTCCATTGGGGCAGGCATTAGAGAATCTAATAGTGGAGCGGGCATAGGACGAGCTTGGAGTGGATTTGGCACATGAGGATTTGGAAATGGAACAATTGTGGGAGGAGCTTGGGATGGAGCAGGCATAGGAGGAGCTTGGACTGGATCTCACACTGACCCATCTCAATATCCATTGTACAGACTTATGTTTGGAGATGATGGAGCTACGCACATGATCCCACAACATAGTGCCAGGGATGAAATACCAGTTTCACAAAATAACCTCCAGGAGATAAGTGCCAGAGTGCTCGAAGTTCTTAAATTAAAGTCAAACTCTATTGCACTATCAATGTGATAGATGTGTGCATGGTAACACAACTATATGCTGTGCAAAACATGGTTCTAAGACAAATACACCTTTTTACACTCTTCCAGCATATTTAAGTTTGATATGTACTCCCTGCGTCCCAAAATTATTGTCTTAGATTTGTCTAGATATAAATGTATCTAGTCACATTTTAGTATTTGGATACATCCTTTTCTAGACAAACCTAAGACCAAAATTTTGGGACGGAGGGAGTACTAAACAGACATCCTCCATGAAAAATGATATCACCAGTACATGGTGGATGGTGCAATTCAACAACATTTTTTTATGACTGCATCCACAGCATACAACGAAGTAATTAAATTTACTGGGTTAAATACTGTAAACTACTATAAATAGTCATCACCGTGCACCTATGTGTGAAGCTTACACTCTGGCAAACAGAATCCATTCAAAAACAAGCATATGCCCACATCTTACTTCTTTGTGAATGCATAGAAGGTAAATAAACAGACCATCAGGGTGATAGAACTTGGCCAATCTCCTGTACGCGACCTTTATGGTCTCATTGTCGGCATCCCTTTCCAGCTCTACAAACCACAAGAACACACATTAGTTTCATAGAGAAAATTCTAGGACCACCCTAGCCATCTCACAAGGGCACATTATAGTGCTACCACAATGAGAAACACACACAATTTTGGACCAAACTATACAGAACCACCACAGCAGCAAGCTTCTGGAACAATCAAATCTAGCAACAAATTCCCAAAAATTGAACAATCGAGGCCCAGTAATACCAAAGGATTTGGAAGGTGAATTGATCATCAGCATTGCATATATATAAAAAAAGCATAAAAACAGAGATGCCCATCATAATTGCAAATCCATGCGCTTCTCTCACTAGTATCATAGGCCGTGGCTTCGTCGTACCGAGCGTCTTGTACGGGGACTTCTCGAAATCCCAGCTCGCCACGCACGTGGCCGCCCTCCTCCGCATGGCCCCGGCCGCCCTCAACAGCACAAATTGCAAAATCAAAGGTGATAAGGATACGTCATATTACTCGGAATTAAGGCCTTTTGCTCTGTTTCACGGGGTCTAAAATTTACTGTTACCTTGTAAAGTTAAGCTGAACCGTCTTATATATAGGAACAAAAAAAAAGGTTCGTTCTAGTGAATGTAGAATCTGACCATTCTACAAGACTAGGCCAGGCATTTGTAATGTGAATGCACTGGTGATACATGTATTTGTCCGTTGCTGACACGGTCATTTTCGGCTTCATGTATCTAGTTATAATTTGCTGTTGTAGTTGGTGAGACGAACTTGTCGATGCTCAGCCCAAGTTTTCTATGCATATTCCCCGTTTGGAAGCAAACCAAACCAAGTAAATAAGCTCAACAGAGAGCTCCAAATGTGCTCATGAAGGGAAAATAAATCAGGGTGGCCAATAATATCTACAGTGCATAACAAATTGCAGCCAAAGGACAAGAGGAGGAGGGCTAAGCTAAATAGCTAATCAGGCCCAACACTAGTAGAGTATTATATGCGTTTGGACTACTAGTACCAACAAGATTTTGTGGGTGCACAAGGCCATTACTGATATATAGTATACTATAACACTTAAAGTGGCCATGCCATGCCACAGTTGGGGAATACTAATACTAATAAAGAATGGACAAATATCCTCGTCTTTTTTGCACATAAAAGAGGACATTGGAGTGGAGATGATCGCTGGCTTCTACTGCTAGTATAATACAGTACTAATAACAAGCCTTGTTTGTTTTGTTTCCCTTCCTTTCCCAAACAGATGGACAAGTCTCAAATTCTGGACCCTTTTTTACTGATCAATGTAACTACTACCACTAGGAGTAATAATAGTACTAGTACCACTACTCTACCAAAGGAAACAGAGGGAGGAGGTCCGTCATGAAGCGTGGAGGGGGACAAGGATATGGAATTACTACTACTACTAGTAGTGACCAGTGTTCTTCCTGTGGAGGACAAGAAAGGGATTTATTTAGTTGCTGCTATTAAACAAGCTCCCAGCAATCTCTTGTTCATATCGCCGTGGTTCATAGGTTCATGGTTGGAAAATGCTAGCTAGCTCGCACGGAGGCCCTTTATCCGTCGATTACATACAATAAAAGGTGGAAATCTAATAGTAGTACAACATGAGGTGGTTCGATGCATTTCAAATTAAAGTGACCAACACCTTTGCTGCTGCTGCTGCTACTAGTGCTACAAACAAACGGGGGAAACAAACTGATGAATCATCTCTCTAGAAACGGCGACAGAGAGAGAGAGGGAGGGAGAGAGGTTTACTTACAAGTAGTCAGCAGGGATGGACACGAGGAAGAGACATGGATGAGGAGGAGGGCAGACCTAGAGTCGTTGTCGTGCCGAGGCAGCAGGTTGACGGGGAAATCTGCGGTCATGTTGAGCAGCGCCTCCATGGAGAAGTAGGGGTACGTGAAGTTCTCGAAGGATTTGGACTGGATGACGCGCTCATCCAGTCGACGACTCCAGGGGCAGATGCACAAGGCGTACCTCAACACCGGCCACCGCAACGAGATCATCCTCTCGGCGGGCGCCATGGGCAGCCCACAACTGCTCATGCTCAGCGGCGTCGGGCCCGCGGACCACCTGCGCTCGTTAAACATCACCCTCGTGTTGAACCAGTCGGCTATCGGCCAGGGCATGGGCGACAACCCCATGAACGCCATCTTCGTGCCGTCGCCCGCCGTCCAGTTGCGCAGCCGGAACGACGATCCGCCGCCGCCCGCCGTTGACAAGGACGACGATTCCGTGGGCGACCCCCAGTGCCTCGACGACGAGCCCACCACGACGGCACCCGCCGCCTCGCTCTGTCCCTGCCACTGCACCTGCCGCGGCTGCGGCTGCGGCTGCTACAGGGGCTTCTTCACCCGCCGCTCGCCGCCACCGCTCACGGACGCCCGGCGCTTGCACGGCTTGCCAGCCCCCGTTGTCGAGCCGGAGAGCGGCTCCTCCTCGGCGGGCGGGCAGTGCAGCGTGACTCCGCGGGGGCTGGCGTCACGCAGCTTGCAGATGGAGGCGACGGCGAGGGGAGAGGGAGGTGGATGGCGGATCTAGATCGGGGAGAGGCTAGGGTTCCTGTGCGCTAGGCAGAGGGATGGGTGTATGGGGATGGAGAGATGGATGGATGGATGAACGCCATGTCATCGATCCATGCCATAACCAATTCCACCAATCAGAATAAAGCATATGCAATTGTATTTTTTCTATTGTTTTGCTTCTACTTTTTCACATGATAAAATCCAAATATGATCTCTTAGAGTAGACAAGCTTGCATCTTGCAATTACAAATAATGTTGTCAACGCGACTTTTCATTTTTTTCACAAAAAATCCATTTTCTATTTTTCGAGTGCCCAAAGTGAGTTTTTTTTTGAAGCACCTACCAAATATTTGTTGCAAAATTGGACCAAATCATTTTTCTAAAATTCTAAGTCTTATTAAATGTACAATTGACCAAATGGTTTGGTGTCGAAAGCTTTTTTATAATGGACCCACGAGTGACATGTCAACATAGTTAGAACATGTTACGATGTTTTTATAATTGTCGTAAAAGTTATGACGATCTCATCTTATGCGGTTACGACGTTTTTGACAAACATCGTCGTAATTTATATGTAGATTTGATCCCCTCAAACGGTTTACGATGATCTCGGATGAAATCGTCATAGATTTATGACGAATTCATCAACGACATCTTAAAAAACGTCATGTATGAGCATATTTCTTGTAGTGGATGGAGCATATCCAGACTATATGATTTTGTAGGGATAACTTTCTTTGGCCTTGTTATTTCGAAAGTTCATGATTACCTTGCCAGTTTGCTTGAAGTATTATTGTTTTCATGTCAATAGCAAACTATTGTTTTGAATCTTACGGATCTGAACATTCATGTCACACGAAAGAAGTTACAAAGGACAACTATGCTAGGTAGCATTCCACATCAAAAATTCAGTCTTTATCACTTCCCTACTCGAGGACGAGAAGGAGTTAAGCTTGGGGATGCTTGATACGTCTCCAACGTATCTATAATTTTTGATGGTTTCATGCTATTGTCTTGTCAAACTTTGGATGTTTTGTATGCCTTTTATATCTTTTTTGGGACTAACCTATTAACTTAGTGCCAAGTGCCAGTTCCTGTTTTTTCCTTGTTTTTGACCCTTTTCAGAGGAGGATTTTAAACGGAGTCCAAACGGAATAAAACTTCCAAAAAGATATTTTTCTGAAATAGAAGACGATCAGGAGACTTGAGAACCAAGGCAGAGGGTCACCAGCGACCAGGGGGCGCCTCCCAGGCTTGTGGGCTCCCTGGGCCTCCTCTGCCCTAGCTCCTTTGCCTATATATACCCTAAAATCCCAGAAAAAAATCAGGAGAGCCACGAAGATACTTTTCCCCCGCCACAAGCTTCTGTCTCCACAAGATCCCATCTGGTCACGTTCTGGTGCCCTGCTGGAGGGGGGATTCGGATACGGAGGTCTTCTTCATCAACACCATGACCTCTCCGATGATGCGTGAGTAGTTCATCAAAGACCTACGGGTCCATAGCTAGTAGCTAGAAGGCTTCTTATCTCTCTTGGATCTTCAATACAAAGTTCTCCATGATCTTCATGGAGATCTATCCGATGTAATCTTCTTTGCGGTGAGTTTGTCGAGATCCGATGAATTGTGGATTTATGATCAGATTATCTATGAATCTTATTTGAGTTTCTTCTGACCTCTCTCATGCATGATTTCATATCCTTGTAATTTTCTTCGAGTTGTGGGTTTTATTTCGCCAACTTGATCTATGATTCTTGCAATGGGAGAAGTGCTTGGTTTTGGGTTCATACCGTGCGGTGACCTCACCCAGTGACAGAAGGGTTAGCGAGACACGCATCGTGTTTTTGCCATCAAGGGTAAAAAGATGGGGTTTTCATCATTGGTTTGAGTTTATCCTTCTACATCATGTCATCTTGCTTAAGGCATTACTCTGTTCGTCATGAACTCAATACACTACATGCATGCTGGATAGCGATCGATGTGTGGACTAATAGTAGTAGACGTAGAAAGTATCGGTCTACTTGTCTCGGACGTGATGCCTATGTGTATGATCATTGCCTTAGATATCATCATGACTTTGCACGGTTCTATCAATTGCTCGACAGTAATTTGTTCACCCACCGTAATATTTGCTATTTTGAGAGAAGCCTCTAGTGAACACTATGGCCCCTGGGTGTACTTCACATCATATTTTCAGCCTTACACTTTTACTTCGTTGGACTTTTCGCCTTCACATCTCACTTTGCAATCAATCTTGAAGGGATTGACAACCCCTTTATAGCTTTGGGTGCAAGCTCTTTTGTGTTTGCGCAGGTACACTGGACTTGACGAGATTCTCCTACTTGATTGATACCTTGGTTCTCAAACTGAGGGAAATACTTACTGCTCCTGTGCTGCATCACCCTTTCCTCTTCAAGGGAAAAACCAGCGCAAGTCAAGTCTCCGTCAACGTGCCAATTTCTGGCGCTGTTGTCTATTGCCGTAGCAGAAGAATTTTTGGCGCCGTTGCCGAGGAGGATCAAGTCAAGAACTCATCCAAGTAAATGTCGCAAACTCATCTCTTGCATTTACCTTTTTTGCCTCTCGTTTTCCTCTGCCCCACTTCAGAAAAACAAAAACTTACAATTTTTTTTGCCTTTCTCGTTCCCCCTTTTCTCTCGCTTGCTTTCTTTTTTCTTGTCTGCCTGTTAAGACCTGTATGGCCCAACCAAGGGATTTTGATGCTTACTATGCGAGGTTGGAAGAGATCGAAACTTGTGTTAAAGGCTTCATGTCTACGCAGTTTGATTAGAACAGTTACGTCCATAGGGAACTAAAGGAGAAAAATTATTTTTTGGCCTTTATGAATAAAGAAGTTGATGATATGGCCAAAGAATTCCTTGCACTAAATTGTCAGTTTTCTCGTCTTGAAAAGCTGGTAGGCCAGGTTTTTGATAAACAGGCTACCTTAGTCAATAAAATGGCGGCTAAACCTGAAATTTGTGATGAGAATCACGAAGATCTTAAAGTGCTTGGTGTGACTCCCATTGAATCTTTGTTTTCTTGTGTCAAACCTAATGATGATTGGGCTGGATATGAATCCACTTTGGTTGAAAAACGCCCTAATGATTCGGAGTCCATCTATCTTGATGCTAAAAGCATTGAAAGTGGAGTAGAAGATATTAAAACCTTGAGTAGTAATGAAATTACTACTTTGGATTTCAAGGAATTCAATTATGATAGTTTCTCCTTGATTGAATGCATTTCCTTGATGCAATCCATGCTAAACTCTCCACACGCTTATAGCCAAAACAAGGCCTTTACCGATCATATCGTCGAAGCCATGATAAAATCTCTTGAAGAGAAACTTAAATTGGAAGTTTCTATCCCTGCAAAGATTCATGATGAGTGGGAACCTACTATCAAAATCAAAATCAAAAACTATGAATGCAATGCTTTGTGTGATTTGGGTGCTAGTGTTTCCGCCATTCCGAAGTCTTTATGTGATGTTCTAGGTTTTAATGAGATTGAGGAGTGTTCTCTTAATTTTCATCTTGCGGATTCTACTCTCTAGAAACCCATGGGAGGGATCAATGATGTT
The DNA here is from genome assembly GCF_904849725.1 of Hordeum vulgare subsp. vulgare. Taxonomy (NCBI): domain Eukaryota; kingdom Viridiplantae; phylum Streptophyta; class Magnoliopsida; order Poales; family Poaceae; genus Hordeum; species Hordeum vulgare. Next base: position 535,878,958 of record NC_058524.1, on the reverse strand, counting down.
CTTATTATTGCAAATAGGAACTATGTACCTGTGGATTTCATTGTGCTTGACATTGATTGCAATTCTACATGCCCTATCATTCTTGGTAGACCTTTCCTAAGGACTATCGGTGCTATCATCGATATGAAGGAAGCGAATATTAGATTTCTATTTCCTTTAAAGAAGGGCATGGAACAATTTCCTAAGAAGAAAATAAGATTGCCTTGTGAATCCATGATGAGTCTACTTATGGTTTGAGCACCAAAGACGACGATACGTGATTCTACCGCTTTATGCCTAGCTAAGGGCCTTAAACAATAGCGCTTGTTGGGAGGCAACCCAATGAATTTATCTATTTCTTTCTATTTTGTTGCGTCCACACCATCATAATTCTGTTATGATAGTGTCTTTTGTGTTTCCTTTTGTGTTTGAGCCAAGCAAAACCTTTATGACTAGTCTGGGTGATGGTTGTTTGATCCTGCTGGAAAAAGACAGAAACCTTTCGCTCACGAGATTATTGTTCATTTTTATTCAGAAAGAGGTTTTGAGTTGATTCTTTTTTCTTCTGGTTGATATGCCTTTTGCCAAGGCAGTCGTAATTGTTCAGAATTTTGGAGGTACCAGAAATATACGAAGTGTACAGATTTCTATAGACTCGTCTGTTCTTGACAGATTCTGTTTTTGTTGAGTTGGTTGCTTGTTTTGATGAAACTATGGATAGTATCGGGGGGGGGTACTAGCCATGGAAAAGTGAGAATACAGTAATCTAACACCAATATAAATAGAAATCAAGATTGCTACAGTACCTAAAGAGGTGGTAGTTTGTTTTCTTGTGCTAATGATATCAGGAGTTTTTGCTTAAGTTTTGTGTTGTGAAGTTTTCATGTTTTCGGTGATGTTCTTATGGACAAAGGGATAAAGAGTGGAAAAAGATCAAGATTTGGGATGCCCAAGGCATCCCAAGCCAAATTCATGGACACCAAAAAGCCTAAGCTTGGGGATGCCCCGGGAAGGCATCCCCTCTTTCATCTTCAATCCATCGGTAACATTACTTGGAGCTATATTTTTATTCACCACAGGATATGTGTTTTTCTTGGAGCGTATCGTATCGTAGGAGTCTTTTCTTTTTGTTGTGTCACAATCATCCTTGCTTCACACCTTTTTAGAGAGACATGCACTCATCGTGATTTTGCTAGAATGCTCATTGTGCTTCACTTATATCTTTTGAGCTAGATAATTTTGCTCTATGTGCTTCACTTAGATCTTTTAGAGCACGGCGGTGCGTCACTTGGTAGTTGTCTTGTGCTATGAAAGTAGTCCCAAAGGTGATAGGTACCCAAAGAGGATAAAAAAACCTCCATCTTCACGTGCATTGAGTAGAAAGAGAAGTTTGATTCCTCTCAATTAGTTTTGAGACGTGGATTTGGTAATATTAAGAGTTATGTTTGTAGGGTGTTGTGAATCTAGAAATACTTGTGTTGAAGTTAGTGATTCCCGTAACATGCACGTATGGTGAACCGCTATGTTAGGAAGTCGGAGCATAATTGATCTATTGATTGTCATCCTTTGTGTTGCGGTCGGGATCGCGCGATGGTTAACACCTACCAACCCTTCCCCTAGGAGTATGCGTTTAGCACTTTGTTTTGATTAATAATAAAAACTTTCACAACAAGTATGTGAGTTCTTCATGAATAATGTGAGTCCATGGTATAGATGCACTTTCACCATCCACCATTGCTAGCCTCTCTAGTACCGGGCAATTTTCGCCGGTGCACAAACCCACCATATGCCTTCCTCAAAACAGCCACCATACCTACCTACTATGGCATTTTCATAGCCATTACGAGATATATTGCCATGCAACTCCCACCGTTCCGTCTCATGACTTGTGCCGTCACTCTCATATTGCCATTGCATGATCGTAAGATAGCTAGCGAGATGTTTCAACGCCATACGCCAAGCTAGATTGTTGCACATCCGGGTACACTGTCGGAGGCATTTTATATAGAGTCATCATTTCTCTAAGTATTGAGTTGTGAGTAAATAAAAGTGTGATGATCATCATTATTAGAGCATTGTCCCATGTGAGGAAAAAAAGAGGCCAAAGATGCCCACCAAAAAAAATAAAAAAAATGAAAAGAAGCCAAAGAGCCCAAACAAAAAAAAGACAGAGAAAAAGAGAGAAGGGACAATGCTACTATCTTTTTCCACACTTGTGCTTCATAATAGCACCATGTTCTTCATGATTGAGATCTTCTTGCTTTTTCACCACCATATACTAGTGGGAATCTTTATTATATTACTTGGCTTGTATATTCAAAGGATGGGCTTCCTCAAATTGCCCTAGGTCTTCGTGAGCAAGCAAGTTGGATGCACACCCACTAGTTCTCCTTTTTGAGCTTCCACATACTTATAGCTCTAGTGCATCCTCTGTATGGCAATCCCTACTCATTCACATTGATATCTATTAATGGGCATCTCCATAACCCTTTGATACACCGAGTCAATGTGACCATCTCCTCCCTTTTTTGTCTCACAACCACCACCACACTCTATTCCACCTATAGTGCTATATCCATGGCTCACGCTCATGTATTGCGTGATAGTTGTAAAAGGTTTGAGAAAGAAAGAGTGCGAAAACAATTACTTGGCCAATACCGGGGTTGTGCAGGATTGAAATTAGTTGTGTGGGGATGATGGAGCATAGCCAGACTATATGATTTTGTAGGGATAACTTTCTTTGGCCTTGTTATTTCGAAAGTTCATGACTACCTTGCTAGTTTTCTTGAAGTATTATTGTTTTCATGTCAATAGCAAACTGTTGTGTTGAAACTTACGGATCTGAACATTCACGTCACATGAAAGAAGTTACAAAGGAAAAGTATGCTAGGTAGCATTCCACATAAGAAATTCAGTCTTTATCACTTCCCTACTCGAGGACGAGCAGGAGTTAAGCTTGGGGATGCTTGATACGTCTCCAACGTATCTATAACTTTTAATGGTTTCATGCTATTATATTGTCAAACTTTGGATGTTTTGTATGCCTTTTATATCTTTTTTGGGACTAACCAATTAACTCAGTGCCAAGTGCCAGTTCCTGTTTTTCCGTGTTTTTGACCCTTTTCAGAGGAGGATTTTAAACGGAGTCCAAACGGAATAAAACTTCCGAAAAGATTTTTTTCCGAAACAAAAGACGTTCGGGAGACTTGAGAACCAAGGCAGAGGGTCACCAGGGACCCCACAAGCCCTCATGGCATGGCCAGGGGGGCTGCGCCTCCCACGCTTGTGCGCTCCCTGGGCCTCCTCTGCCCTAGCTCCTTCGCCTATATATTCCGTAAAATCCTAGAAAAAATCAAGAGAGCCACGAAAATACTTTTCCGCCGCCGCAAGCTTCTGTCTCCGCAAGATCCCATATGGGGCTCGTTCTGGTGCCCTGCCGGAGGGGGGATTCGGATACAGAGGGCTTATTCATCAACACCATGACCTCTCCGATGATGCGTGAGTAGTTCACCATAGACCTACGGGTCCATAGCTAGTAGCTAGATGGCTTCATCTCTCTCTCTTGGATCTTCAATACAAAGTTCTCCATGATCTTCATGGAGATCTAGCCGATGTAATCTTCTTTGCGGTGTGTTTGTCGAGATCCGATGAATTGTGAATTTATGATCAGATTATCTATGAATCTTATATGAGTTTGTTCTGATCTCTCTTATGCATGATTTCATATCCTTGTAATTCTCTTCAAGTTGTGGGTTTTGTTTGGCCAACTTGATCTATGGTTCTTGCAATGGGAGAAGTGCTTGGTTTTGGGTTCATACCGTGCAGTGACCTCACCAAGTGACAGAAGGGGTAGCGAGGCACGCATCATGTTGTTGCCATCTAGGGTAAAAATATGGGGTTTTCACCATTGGTTTGAGTTTATCCTCTACATCATGTCATCTTGCTTAAGGCATTACTCTGTTCATCATGAACTCAATACACTAGATGCATGCTGGATAGCGGTCGATGTGTGGAGTAATAGTAGTAGATGTAGAAAGTATCGGTCTACTTGTCTCGGACGTGATGCCTATATTTATGATCATTGCCTTAGATATCGTCATGACTTTGCGCGGTTCTATCAATTGCTCGATAGTAATTTGTTCACCCACCGTAATATTTGCTATTTTGAGAGAAGCCTCTAATGAATACTATGGCCCCCGGGTCTACTTCACATCATATTTTCAGCCTTACACTTTTACTTCGTTGCACTTTTCGCCTTCAGATCTCACTTTGCAATCAATCTTGAAGGGATTGACAACCCCTTTATAGCGTTGGGTTTAAGCCCTTTTGTGTTTGCGCAGGTACTCTGGACTTGACGAGTTTCTCCTACTGGATTGAAACCTTGGTTCTCAAACATAGGGAAATACTTACTGCTCCTGTGCTGCATCACCCTTTCCTCTTCAAGGGAAAAACCAGCGCAAGCCAAGTCTCCGTCAACGTGCCAATTTCTGGCGCTGTTGTCTGTTGCCGTAGAAGGGGCCACCCACCCGAGAGAGAACCTAATAGCCCATGGGTGGCGCACCAGCCCTTAGTGGGCTGGTGAGGCCAGCCCAAGTGGTCTTTTTCGACTAAGGAAAAAAATCAAGGAGAAAAAAAGAGGGAGGTGGGAAGGAAGGAAGGGACTCCTCCTTCCCCAAACCGAATTGGAGTTGGAGTCCCTCCTCTCCCACTTCGGCCGATGCCCTAGGGGCTCCCTTGATCCCCAAGGCTACCCCCGCCCCTCCTCCTATATATAATAGAGGTTTTAGGGTTTTTGAGACACAACTTTGCTACGTGCAACCCTAAACCTCTACTTTGTAGTTCTTCCTCTAGATCGGTTTTCTGCGGAGCTCGGCCAGAGCCGTGCAGGAATAGATCATCACCATCACCGGCGCACCGTCACGATGCCGGAGAACTCATCTACTTCCCCGTCTCTCTTGCTCTATCAAGAAGGCAGAGATCATCATCGCGCTGTACGTGTGCTGAACGCGGAGGTGGCGTCCGTTCGGCGCTAGATCAGAACGGATTGTGGGATGACTGTGATTTGAATCACGAAGCTGTTCCACTACATCAACCACGTTTCTTAGTGCTTCCCGCTTAGTGATCTACAAGGGTATCTGGATCCGATCTCCCTCTCGTAGATGAACATCACCATGATAAGTCTTCGTGTGCGTAGGAATTTTTTTGTTTCCCATGCAACGTTGTCCATCAGTGGCATCATGAGCTAGGTTCATGCGTAGATGTAATCTCGAGTAGAACACAATTTTTTTTGTGGGCGTTGATGTTCTATTTGCTGCCCTCCTTAGTCTTTTCTCGATTCGACGGTATTGTTCGATTGAAGCGGCCCGGAACAACATTACTCGTACGCTTACGAGAGACCAGTTTCATCGACTAACATGCAACTTGTTGCATAAGATGACTGACGGGTGCCTATTTCTTCAACTTTAGTTGAATTGGATTTGACCGAGGCGGTCCTTGGAGAGAGGTTAAATAGCAATTTGCACATCTCCTTTGTAGTTTTTGCGTAAGCAAGATGCAATCATACAAGATACCCATAGCAGTCACGTAAAACATGCAACAACAAATTAGAGGACGTCTAACTTGTTTTTGCAGGGTATGCATGTGATGTGATATGGCCAAAGACATGATGTGATATATTGGATGTATGAGATGATCATGTTGTAATAGTTAAATATCGACTTGCACGTCGATGGTACGGCAACCGGTAGGAGCCTGATACGTCTCCAACGTATCTATAATTTTTGAAGGTTTCATGCTATTATCTTGTCAAACTTTGGATGTTTTGTATGCCTTTTATATCTTTTTTGGGACTAACTTATTAACTCAATGGCAAGTGCCAGTTCCTGTTTTTTCCCTGTTTTGACCCTTTTCAGAGGAGGATTTTAAACTGAGTCCAAACGGAAGAAAACCTGCGGAATGATTTTTTCCATAACAGAAGACACGCACGAGAATTGGGAACCAAGGCAGGGGGACCTCGGAGGAGGTCACAAGCCCACCAGGCCCAGACTGGGGGGGGCTAGCAGGCTTGTGAGCTCCCCGTGTCTCCCCTGCCCTAATTCTTCTGCCTATAACTTCGTTAAAAATCAGAAACCACGAGAGAGACGATCGAAAGTAATTTTCCGCCGCCGCAAGCTTCTGTCTCCGCAAGATCCCATCTCGGGCACGTTCTAGTGCCTTGCTGGAGGGGGGATTCGGATACAGAGGGCTTCTTCATCAACACCATGACCTCTCTAATGATGCGTGAGTAGTTCACCATAGACCTACGGGTCCATAGCTAGTAGCTAGATGGCTTCTTCTCTCTCTTGGATCTTCAATACAAAGTTCTCCATGATCTTCATGGAGATCTATCCGATGTAATCTTCTTTTGCGGTGTGTTTGTCGAGATCCGATGAATTGTGGATTTATGATCAGATTATCTATGAATCTTATTTGAGTTTCTTTTGATCTCTTATATGCATGATTTCATATCCTTGTAATTCTCTTCGAGTTGTGGGTTTTGTTTGGCCAGCTTGATCTATGATTCTTGCAATGGGAGAAGTGCTTGGTTTTGGGTTCATATCGTGCGGTGACCTCACCTAGTGACAAAAGGGGTAGCAAGGCACGCATCATGTTGTAGCCATCAAGGGTAAAAAGATGGGGTTTTCATCATTGGTTTGAGTTTATCCCTCTACATCATGTCATCTTGCTTAAGGCGTTACTCTGTTCGTCATGAACTCAATACACTAGATGCATGCTGGATAGCGGTCGATGTGTGGAGTAATAGTAGTAGATGCAGAAAGTATCGATCTACTTGTCTCGGACGTGATGCCTATATGTATGATCATTGCCTTAGATATCGTCACGACTTTGCGCGGTACTATCAATTGCTCGACAGTAATTTGTTCACCCACCGTAATATTTGCTATTTTGAGAGAAGCCTCTAGTGAACACTATGTCCCCCGGGTCTACTTCACACCATATTTTCAGCCTTACTCTTTTACTTCGTTGCACTTTCCGCCTTCAGATCTCACTTTGCAATCAATCTTGAAGGGATTGACAACCCATTTATAGCGTTGGGTGCAAGCTCATTTGTGTTTGCGCAGGTACTCTGGACTTGACGAGATTCTCCTACTGGATTGATACCTTGGTTCTCAAACTGAGGGAAATACTTACTCCTCCTGTGCTGCATCACCCTTTACTCTTCAAGGGAAAAACCAACACAAGCAAGTCTCCGTCAACGTGTCAATTTCTGGCGCTGTTCTTTGAGAAGTAGCAGAGCCATAGGGTTGTCTTGAAACTAACTTTTGTGTTTGCAGATGCGTTTACTATATTGATAGGTTGTAGCTTTAGTAGTAATATCATAGATAGCACGACAACCTCGATGGATGCACGATGATGGAGATCATGGTGTGGCGCCGGTGATGATGAAGATAATGCCGGTGATTTGGTGATGGAAATCAAGAAGCACAAGATCATGGCCATATCATGTCACTTATGAATTGCATGTGATGTTAATCCTTTTATGCACCTTATCTTTCTTAGAACGAAGGTAGCATTGTAAGGTGATCCCTCACTAAATTTCAAGATAAAATTGTGTTCTCCCCGACTATGCACCGTTGCGACAGTTCGTCGTTTCGAGACACCACGTGATGATCGGGTGTGATAGACTCAACGTTCACATACAACGGGTGCAAAACAGTTGCGCACGCAGAACACTCGGGTTAAACTCGACGAGCCTAGCATGTGCAGACATGGCCTCGGAACACATGAGACCGAAAGGTCGAGGATGAATCGTATAGTTGATATGATTAACATAGAGATGTTTACCACTGAAACTGCACTCAGCTCACGTGATGATTGGACTTGAGTTAGTGAATTTGGATCATGCCACACTCAAGTAACTAGAGGGATGTCTATATGAGTGGGAGTTTATTAGTAATTTGATTAGCTAAATTCTAATTGTCTTGAACATAGTCTAAGTCCGCTTTGCAATATTTTATGTTCTAGATCAATGGCTCACGCAGTAGCAACCTTGAATTTCAATACGTTCCTAGAGAAAGCTAAGCTGAAATATTATGGTAGTAACTTTGTAGACTGGGCTCGTAATCTAAGGCTCATCCTACAAGCTAGGAAAAGGAATTGTGTCCTTGATGCAGCGCTAGGAGATGAACCACCCGCTACGTCTGATCAATATGTTTTGGACGCTTGTCAAGCACGTAAGGGGGACTACTCAGTAGTTCAATGTGTAGTCTTGTATGGCTTAGAACCGGGACTTCAATGATGCTTTGAACGTCATGGAGCATATGAGATGTTCCAGGAGTTGAAGTTTATCTTTCACAAGAATGCCCGAATCGAGAGGTATGAGACCTCCAATAAATTCTATGCTTGCAAAATGGAGGAGAATTCGTTTGTCAGTGAACATGTGCTCAAAATGTCTGGGTACTCAAACCGTCTAGCTGAGCTGGGGATTGAACTCCCGCACGAGGCTATCACTGACAAAATTCTTCAATCACTGCCACCTAGCTACAAGAGCTTTCTGTTGAACTATAACATGCAAGGGATGAATAAGTCTCCCGACGAGTTATTTGCGATGCTGAAAGACGCAGAGTCAGAATTCCGGAAAGAACATCAATTGTTGATGGTGAATAAGACCACCGGTTTCAAGAAAAGCGGCAAATGCAAGAAGGGTAATGCCAAGAAGAGCAGCAAAGTTGTCACTCCTCCGACGAAGAAACCCAAGGCTGGACCTAAGCCAGAAACTGAGTGCTATTATTGCAAGGGGATGGGTCACTTGAAGCGCAACTGCCCCAAGTATTTGGTTGATAAGAAGGCAGCCAATGCCAAACCAGGTATATGTGATATACATGTTATTGATGTGTACCTAACCAACTCTCATAGTAGTGCATGGGTATTTGATACCGGTTATGTTGCTCATATTTGCAACTCGAAGCAGGAACTGCGGAATAAACGAAGGCTGGTGAAGGATGAAGTGACGATGCGCGTGGGAAATGGTTTTGGTTGATGGAATCGCCGTCGGCACAGACTCAATTCAGTTACCATCAAGATTAGTTATGAACTTAAATAATTGTTATTTAGTGCCTGCGTTAAGCATGAACATTATATCCGGATCTTGTTTATTGCGAGACGGTTACTCATTTAATTCAGACAATAATGGTTGTTCTATTTTTATGAGTAATATCTTCTATGGTCATGCACCCAATGTGAGGGGTTTGTTCATATTGAATCTTGATTGTGATGACACACATATGCATAACATTGAGACCAAAAGATGTAGAGTTAACAATGATAGCGCCACTTTTTTGTGGCACTGCCGCTTAGGTCATATTGGTGTAAAGCGCATGAAGAAACTCCATGCTGATGGGCTTTTGGAGTCACTTGATTTCAAATCACTTGACACGCGCGAACCATGCCTCATGGGCAAGATGACTAAGACTCCGTTCTTCGGAACAATGGAGCGTGCAAGTGACTTGTTGGAGATCATACATACTGATGTATGCGGTCCAATGAGTGTGGAGGCACGCGGCGGATATCGTTATTTTCTCACCTTCACTGATGATTTGAGTAGGTATGGATATATCTACTCGATGAAGCACAAGTCTGAAACGTTTGAAAGGTTAAAGCAATTTCAGAGTGAAGTTGAAAATCATCATAACAAAAAGATCAAGTTCCTACGATCTGATCGAGGGGGCGAATATGTGAGTTTGGAGTTTGGTGCTCACTTAAGATATTGTGGAATCGTTTCACAGTTGACACCGCCTGGAACACCACAGCGTAATGGTGTGTCCGAACGTCGTAATCGTACTTCGTTAGATATGGTGCGATCTATGATGTCTCTTACCGATTTGGCATTATTGTTTTGGGGTTATGCATTAGAGACAGTTGCATTCACTTTAAATAGGGCACCGTCAAAATCCGTTGAGATGACACCATATGAGCTATGGCATGGCAAGAGGCCAAAGTTTTCGTTTCTTAAAGTTTGGGGATGCGATGTTTATGTCAAAATGCTTCAACCTGAAAAGCTGGAACCCAAAGCGGAAAAGTGCGTATTCATAGGTTACCCAAAAGACACAGTTGGGTACACCTTCTATCTCAGATCCGAGGGCAAAGTGATTGTTGCTAAGAACGGAGCTTTTCTTGAGAAAGAGTTTCTCTCGAAAGAACTGAGTGGGAGGAAGATAGAACTTGATGAGGTTGTGGAACCTATGCTCCCTCTAGATGGTGTCGCAGGGCAGAGGGAAATCTCTGTCGAGGCAACACCGGTTTAGGAGGAAGCTAATGATGATGATCATGAAGCTTCGGATCAAGTTACTGGCGGACTTCGCAGGTTGACAAGATCACGTACTGCTCTTGAGTGGTACGAGAATCCTGTCTTATCTATCATGTTGTTAGACAACAATGAGCCTGCGAATTGTGAAGAAGCAATGGTGGGCCCAGATTCCAAAAGATGGTTAGAAGCCATAAAGTCTGAGATAGGATCTATGTATGAAAACAAAGTGTGGACTTTGGAAGTATTACCTGAAGGTTGCAAGGCTATTCAGTACAAATGGATCTTTAAGAAGAAGACGGACGCGGACGGTAATGTGACCGTTTATAAAGCTTGACTTGTGGCAAAGGGTTTTTCACAAGTTCAAGGAGTTGACTACGATGAGACATTCTCACCGGTAGCAATGCTTAAGTCCGTCTGAATCATGTTAGCAATAGCTGCATTTTTCGATTATGAAATCTGGCAGATGGATGTCAAAACGGCGTTCCTTAACGGTTTTATTAAGGAAGAGGTGTATATGATGCAACCCTAAGGTTTTGTCGATCCAAAGAATGCTAACAAACTATGCAAGCTCTAGCTATCCACTTATAGACCGGTGCAAGCATCTCGGAGTTGGAATAAGCGCTTTGATGAAGTGATCAAGGTGTTTGGGTTTATACAAGTTGTTTTAGAATCTTGTATATACAAGAAAGTGAGTGGGAGCTCTGTAGCGTTTCTAATATTATATATGGATGACATATTGCTGATTGGAAACAATGTGGAGTTTTTAGAGAGCATAAAGGATTACTTGAACAAATGTTTTTCAATGAAAGACCTAGGAGAAGCTGCTTACATATTAGGCATTAAGATCTATAAAGATAGACCGAGGTGCCTAATAGGACTTTCACAAAGTACATACCTTGATAAAGTTTTGAAGAAGTTCAAAATGGAGTAGTCCAAGAAGGGGTTCTTGCCAGTGTTACAGGGTATAAAGGTGAGTATGATTCTGTGTCCAGTAACTTCGGAAGATAGAGAAAAGATGAGTACCGTCTCCTATGCTTCATCCATAGGGTCTATCATGTATGCAATGTTGTGCACAAGACCGTACGTCAGCCTGGCCATAAGTATGGCAGGCAGGTTTCAAAGTGATCCAGGAGTGGAACACTGGGTGGTGGTCAAGAATATTCTGAAGTACGTGAAAAGGACTAAGGAAATGTGTCTCGTTTATGAAGGTGAAGAAGAGCTCGTCGTAAAGGGTTACGTCGATGCAAGCTTTCACACTGATCCGGATGACTCTAAGTCTCAAACCGGATACATATTTATTCTTAATGGGCGTGCGGTAAGCTGGTACAGTTCCAAGAAAAGCGTCGTAGCAGATTCTACATGTGAAGCGGAGTACATGGCTGCCTCGAAGGTGGCTAAGGAGGGTGTCTGGATGAAGCAGTTCATGACAGATCTTGGAGTTATGCCGAGCACACTGAATCCAATAACTCTGTTTTGTGACAACACTCGTTCCATTGCTCTATCCAAGGAACCAAGGTTTCACAAGAAGACCAGACACATCAAACGACGCTTCAACCTCATCCACGACTATGTCGAAGGAGAAGACGTAAATATTTGCAAAGTGCACACGGATCTGAATGTTGCAGATCCGCTGACTAAACCTCTTCCACGAGCGAAGCATGATTGATATGTCCATTTTGCATCATGCTTTCATGTTGATATTTATTGCTTTTTGGGCTGTTATTTCACTTCACGGTACAATACTTATGTCTTTTCTCTCTTATTTTGCAAGGTTTACATGAAGAGGGAGAATGTCGGCAGCTGGAATTCTGGCCTAAAAAAGGAGCAAGTTTGAGATGCCTATTCTGCGCAACTCCAAAAGCCGTGAAAATCAACGTGGATTTTTTTGGGAATATATAAAAAATACTGGGCTGAAGAAGTGCCAGAGGAGCGCAACCAGGGGGCCACAAGCCTGGTAGGCGCGACCACCCCCTGGCCGCGCCTAGGGGGCTTCTGGGCTCCGTGCTGGCCCACTGGCTCCCCTCTTCTTCTATATGAAGGGTTTCCTTCCGGAAAAAATCAGGAGGAGGCTTTTTCGAGGATTCGTCGCCGCCACGAGGCGGAACTTGAGCAGAACCAGTCTAGAGCTCCGGCAGGACGATCCTGCCGGGGAAACTTCCCTCCCGGAGGGGAAATCATCGCCATCATCATCACCAACACTCCTCTCATCAGAGGGGACTCGTCTCCATCAACATCTTCATCAGCACCATCTCATCTCCAAACCCTAGTTCATCTCTTGTAACCAATCTTCGTCTCGCGACTCCGATTGGTACTTGTAAGGTTGCTAGTAGTGTTAATTACTCTTTGTAGTTGATGCTAGTTGGATTACCTGGTGGAAGAGTTTATGTTCAGATCCTTGATGCTACTCATTACCTCTATGGTCATGAATATGATTATGCTTTGTGAGTAGTTACTTTTGTTCCTGAGGACATGGGATAAGTCATGCTAATAGTAGTCATGTGAATTTAGTATTCGTTTGATATTTTGATGTGTTGTATGTTGTTTTTCCTCTACTGGTGTTATGTGAACGTCGACTACATAACACTTCACCATTATTTGGGCCTAGAGGAAGGCATTGTGAAGTAGTAAGTAGATGATGGGTTGCTAGAGCGACAGAAGCTTAAACCCTAGTTTATGCGTTGCTTCGTAAGGGGCTCATTTGGATCCACTAGTTTAATGCTATGGTTAGACTTTGTCTTAATTCTTATTTCGTAGTTGCGGATGCTTGTCCAATTAAGGGCAGTACCCAAGCGCCGGTCCACCCACATATCAAACAATCAAAGTAACGAACACGAATCATATGAACATGATGAAAACTAGCATGACAGAAATTCCCGTGTGTCCTTGGGAGCGTTTTTCCTCCTATAATACTTTGTCCAGACTTTTCCCTTGCTACAAAAGGGATTGGGCCACTTTGCTGCACCGTTGCTACTTTTGTTACTTGCTACTTGCTATGAATCATCTCACCACACAACTACTTGTTACCGATAATTTCAGTGCTTGCAGATATTACCTTGCTGAAAACCACTTGTCAGATCCTTCTGCTCCTCGTTGGGTTCAACACTCTTACTTATCGAAAGGACTACGATAGATCCCCTATACTTGTGGGTCATCAAGACTCTTTTCTGGCGCCGTTACCGGGGAGTGAAGCGCCTTTGGTAAGTGGAAAAAATTGCAATTTATCACAACATCAGAAAGAGTCAATAAGAGCTTGTAAAGCAAATCCACATACTCAATCATTCTTTCGGTCTCTACAATTGCTACAACTCACGTGGTACTCATGAGATCAAAGTTTCAGCTCGACACAGGGAAAGATAGGGGCTTATAGTTTTGCCTCCCAACTGCTTACCTCAAGGGTAATGTCAACACTAATAATTCCTGAATACTTACCTTCAAGTTGACATATGAATATAGATCTTTCCCAAGCATGTGACGGTAGCCAAGAAAAAGGCAAAATAAGGAATTGGTGGAGATCACCATCACTCTTTCAGGGGCAAAATGTAAAGTTACAAGATAGGCCGTTCACAGAGGGAAGCAGAGGTTGTTATGCGCTTTTGAGGTTTGGATGCGTGTCCTCTTAGTGCGGAGGAACGTCACTTTATATTGCCTCGTGTGATAAAGAACTTTATTATGCAGTGTGTCGCTTTTATGTCTTCCTCATCACAGGTTTGTATAAAGCTTATTTTCCACACACTAATAGATCATACATATTAGAGAGCAATTTTTATTGCTTGCACCGATGACAACTTACTTGAGGGATCTTATTCAATCCATAGGTAGGTATGGTGAACACTCATGGCAAAACTGGTTTGAAGGTTTATGGATGCACAAATAGTATCTCTACTTAGTGCGGGAGTTTTGGCTAATGTGAGGTGGAAGAAATCGTCACATGCTAAGGGATCTCTAATCATATAACATTCTTCAGAGCCAAGCAAACACAATTCATTACCTTGTCTTCCTTGTCCAACATCTACTTCTAGGCATGCAATAGTTTGGTGAGTGTTCACAATCATAGATGGTGTCAGAGATGATATATTTATATGTGAACCTCTCCTTCTTTATCACTTCCTATTAATTGCAACAATGACCAAGGTCTACGTTTGCCTACCCTCAACAAATTTCAATCCTCATTCTTTTTATATGTGAAGCCATCACTTCCCATAAGATCATTAAATGATATTTCATGCTTTTGTTCTATTCTCACTCTTTTGATCATGGCAAGAGGCAAAGCCCTTCAACTAAGACACTCTTTATCATATGGCTCACAAGCTCGAATACATCTGGGGAGACACAAAGCAAAACTCAAGACTAAAACACTAAGACTTTTAAAGTACTAGAGAAAGAGAAAACTGAAAAGGAAAACTAAAACAAAGGTAAAGGCAAAAGATGTGATGGTGATACGATACCGGGGCAACTCCCCCAAGCTTGGCAAAAGCCAAGGGGATTGCCCATACCAATGCTCAGTTGTCTTCCTTTGGTGGTGATGGAGGAGTAGTTGTTGCAATATTTGACTCCAAGAGGGCCATTAATCTTTGATTTATACCTTGGAGATCTGCGATATGTTTTTCCAGCAAAACAACTTCACGAGTGAGACAAGTATTGCGAGCACGAGTTGTTTCACAAAACCTCAAGAGTTCAATCAAAGATGGAGACAGTAGGTGAAGGTAGGGTTGGAGGAAATCCACTTCTTCAACTTCTTCCTTGTTGCGCACAGATTGCACTTCGTCTCATGCCTGATCCTTCTCCTTAGCTTTGCCCTTGGTTTCTTTAGGTAGCCTTTCCTTAGCCTCCATGACCTCCATCCTTTTTAGATCTGCATGAACTTCTCCATAGATTTTACGGAGGTTGTTCTCCCCCACAGATTCCTGGGACAACATCTTGCTCTAAATCCGCGGCAGAAAACAGGCTCGAAACGAAAAACAGAGGAAATCTGCGTGATGCAGGGGTCAGACCAAACGGAAGTATATATAATGATTTTTTTTCAGACTAGAAGGAGTACCCTACACGAAAACGGAGTCCGGGAGGCGCACGAGGTGGCCACAAGCCCTCACGGCGCGGCTTGGGGGTGGGCCCGCGTCGTGCAGGCTTGTCGCCTCCTCGTGCACTTTCCGGACTACTTCCAGTTTTTGTATTTTTTCAAATATTCCAAAACGGAGAAAATTTCCTACTGGAAAAGTTTTGGACTCTGTTTTCTAACCGAATCACATACCTCTTCGTTTTCGGAGTCTGAAACAGGCTGATAAATATTCCTTAGGTATTCTTCCAGAGTTATGGTATTGATGATATTGCTTTCAACATTTATGGGAGTACCTGAGATATAATGCTTGATTCTCTGCCCATTTACCACTCTCGGACAATTACCTTCAGTGTTGTTGATCTTGATAGCAATGGAACGATATACTTCCTCAACAACATAGGGACCTTCCCATTTAGAGAGAAGCTTGCCTGCAAAGAATCTTAACCGAGAGTTACATAGCAAGACATAATCACCTACATTGAACTCACACTTTTGTATTCTCTTATCATGCCACCTCTTAACCTTCTCTTTGAAAAGCATGGCATTCTCATATGCTTGAGTTCCCACTCATCAAGCAAGCTAATGTCAAATAACCTCTTCTCACCGGCAAGTTTGAAATCAAAGTTGAGCTCTTTGATTGCCCAATAAGCTTTATGCTCTAGCTCAATAGGTAAATGACATGCTTTACCGTACACCATTTTGTACGGAGACATGCCCATGGGATTCTTATAGGTAGTTATATAAGCCCACAGTGCATCATCGAGCTTCTGAGACCAATTCTTTCTAGACGTGTTGACAATCTTTTGCGAAATCAGTTTAATCTCTCTATTACTTAGCTCTACTTGACCACTGGACTGAGGGTGATAGGGAGACGCAATTCTATGGTTGACATCGTACTTAGCAAGCGTTTTACGGAAAGCACCATGAATGAAGTGTGAACCACCGTCGGTCATTAGATATCCAGGGACTCCAAATCTAGGGAAGATAACTTCTTTCAGCATCTTTATAGAGGTGTTGTGATCAGCACTACTAGTGGGGATAGCTTCTACGCACTTAGTGACTTAATCAACAGCAGCTAAGATGTGAGTATACCCATTGGATTTTGGAAAAGGTCCCATATAATCAAAGCCCCAAACATCAAATGGTTCAATGACAAGTGAATAGTTCATAGGCATTTCCTCGCGTTTGCTAATATTACCTATTCTCTGACATTCGTCACAAGACATGACAAACTTACGGGCATCCTTGAAGAGAGTGGGCCAATAGAAACCTGATTGCAATACCTTGTGTGCAGTTCTATCTCCCGCATGGTGTCCTCCGTAGGCCTCGGAGTAACACTTCTGTAGGATCTGTCCCTGTTCATGTTCAGGTACACAACATCAAATAACACCATCTACTCCTTCCTTATAAAGGTGAGGATCATCCCAAAAGTAATGTCTCAAGTCAAAGAAGAATTTCTTCTTTTGCTGGTACGTGAAACTAGGTGGTATGTATTTGGCAACGATATAGTTTGCATAATCAGCATACCACGGTGCACTACGTGAAGCATTGATGACATTCAGTTGCTGACCGGGAAAGCTATCATCAATAGGTTGTGGGTCACCAAGAACGTTCTCCAACCTAGACAAGTTATGTGCTACTGGGTTATCAACACCCTTTCTGTCGACAATGTGCAAATAAAATTCTTGTAGCAAGAGAACCCATCTGATCAGTCTAGGTTTAGCGTCCTTCTTCTCCATGAGGTACTTAATAGCAGCATGGTTAGTGTGAATAGTGACTTTGGAATCAACTATGTAAGACCTGAACTTTTCACACGCAAATACGACTGCTAAATATTCTTTCTCCGTAGTGGTATAGTTTCTTTGGGCGTTGTCTAGAATTTTACTAGCGTAGTGACTAACATTCAACTTCTTATCAACTCTTTGCCCTAGGACAGCACCAACAAGATAATCGCTAGCATCACACATGATCTCAAAAGGCAAGTTCCAATCAGGTGCTTGAACAATAGGTGCAGTTATCAAAGCCCTCTTAAGTATTTCGAAGGCTTCCTCACAATCATCGTCAAAGACAAAAGGAATGTCCTTTTGCAATAGATTGGTAAGAGGCCTAGAAATCTTAGAGAAGTCTTTGATGAACCTTCTATCGAAACCAACATGACCAAGGAAACTTCTTATACCTTTGATACCTGTGGGGTATGACATTTTCTCGATTGCATCAACCTTAGCCTTATCGACTTCAATACCTCTTTCAGAAATTTTATGTCCTAAGACGATGCCTTCATTAACCATAAAGTGTCACTTCTCCCAATTCAAGACAAGATTGGTGTCTTTACATCTCTGCAAGACTCGATCAAGGTTGTTGAGGCAATCATCAAAGGAAGACCCATAACCGGAGAAGTCATCCATGAAAACCTCGACAATCTTTTCACAAAAGTCAGAGAATATAGCCATCATACATCTTTGAAAGGTGGCAGGTGCATTACATAAGCCAAAAGGCATACGTGTATAGGCAAAGGTACCGAAAGGGCAGGTGAAAGTGGTTTTCTCCTGATCAGATTGTGCAACTGGTATTTGGGAGAAACCAGAATAACCGTCTAGAAAGCAGAAGTGTGTGTGTTTCGACAACCTTTCTAGCATTTTGTCAATAAAAGGCAGAGGGTAATGATCTTTCCTAGTGGCTTTATTCAATTTCCTAAAATCGATCACCATCGTATAGCCAGTAATACTCCTCTGTGGGATCAATTCATCCTTATCATTAGGGACAACGGTAATGCCTCCCTTTTTAGGGACGCAATGCGCCGGACTCACCCAATCGCTGTGAGCAACATGATAAATGATACCTGCTTCCAGGAGCTTTAGTATTTCTTTTCTTACTACTTCTTTCATCTTAGGATTCAATCTCCTTTGATGATCAGCAACTGGTTTGAATTCAGGATCAGTTTTGATCTTGTGCTGGCATAGAGTGGGACTAATGCCCTTAAGATCATCAAGAGTATATCCTATAGCAGCACGGTGCTTCCTCAGAGTTTTTAGCAACTTCTTTTCTTCATTCTCCGAGAGGCTAGCACTAATAATGACAGGATATATCTCCTTTTCATCAAGATAGGCATACTTAAGAGTATCAGGCAACTGTTTAAGCTCAAACATAGGATCACCCTTTGGTGGGGGTGGATCCCCAAGTAGTTCAACAGGCAAGTTATCTTAAGGATAGGATATTGTTCTAAGCCAACTCTATCTATCTCATCCCTTTCATCCATATGCATATCATTTTCATGCTCAAGCAAGTATTGCTCTAAGGGATCAGTAGGAGGCACGACAATAGAGGCTAAGGCAACAGTTTCATCCCTACTAGGCAACTCTTTTTCATGAGGTTGTCTACCAAACTTGGAGAAATTGAACTCATGTGACTCACCTTCAAAGCCAATAGTGATAGTTTGTTTCTCACAATAAATATGAGCATTGACGGTATTGAGAAAAGTTCTACCAAATATGATGGGACAAAAGCTACCTTGTGCGGTAGCAAGAATGAGGAAATCAGCAGGATACTTCGTTTTACCACACAAGACTTCAACATCCCTAACAATTCCCACGGGGCAGATAGTATCTCTATTGGCAAGCTGAATAGTGACATCAATAGGCTCTATCTCAACGGGTGCAATCACATCTTTGATTTCATCGTATAAGGATTGAGGTATTGCACTAACACTAGCACCCACGTCACATAGACCATGATAACAATGATCTCCTATCTTAACAGAAACCACAGGCATGCCAACAACAGGCCTATGTTTGTCTCTAATGTGAGGTTTAGCAATTCTAGCAGCATCTTCACATAAGTGAATATTATGTCCCTCAACTCCTTCAGACAAAAGATCTTTGATAATAGCAATGCTAGGTTCAACACTAATTTGCTCAGGAGGTGTAGGTGTTCTAATATAGCCTCCATGTATCACAGTTGAAGCTTTAGAATGATCCTTTATCCTAACAGGGAAAGGTGGTTTCTCAATGTAAGCACTGGGTACCACAGGATCATTATAGGCAATGACTTTCTCTTCAACTGGAGTGGGTTTAACTACATTGACTTCTAACGGAGGATGATATTTAAACCACTTCTCTTTGGGGAGATCAATATGAGCAACAAAAGATTCACACAATGAAGCTACTGTCTCAGAGTCAAGTCCATACTTAGCGCTAAAGTCACAAAAAGTATTTGTCTCAACAAAGGATTTAACGCAATCAAACGTGAAATTCATAACTGACTCCTTACTTTAACATCCCAATTTTCCTAATTGGGAATGTTTTACATTGTAGCTAAGCATCTATGCATATTGGTTGAAATAAAGTTGGCACTTGAATTCTTTCATCTTTTGTTTTTGCATTTTCTATTTTTCCTCACACGAGAAATGCCGGGAAAATACTATCTTGCACGCAAGAGAGAGAGAGCGGAGGAAAATGACCCTCCAAAGTGCGGGAATTTCTGAAATATTGGAGCCAAGAAATCCAAAGTTTATTTGCAAAAATATTTGCAACAAGAAAATAAAGCATTTTGGGGAATTTCTGAAAAAAACATTTTTTGTAAGTTTTTATTTTTGCTTTGGAAAAATGTTATTCGGGTAGAGGATATTTTTCTGATTTTTGGTATATAATACTCTATATTAAATATTTGATTTTTTTTCCTTTTTACTCCTTTTCCTTTTCTGTTTCGGAAAAAGATTTAATTAGGAAAGTCTTTTTTTTAGAAGGCAACCGCCTGGGCGCTGAATAGCTGTGGGCCGCCACCCCCACAGCCCGGGACCGAATCCCCTAGATCGCGGCCAACCGCCCCTTCCATCCCCAGCCCCTCCCACTGCCACGCGGGGTCCTCGCCCGACCTGCCCCTCCCACCGGTCACCCCTACCTCTCCCCTTTCCTAATCCCTGCCAGACACGGAGCCCAAGACCGCCGGGATCCCCTGCCGCAGCCCCTCTCCTTTCCTTCCCCAAGCCCCCTCCCGGCCTATATAAACAGCCCCGGCCTCCGCAGCCCCGTTCATCCCACCGCCTCGCCGAGCCGCCGCCCCCCCGAGCCCCTGACGCAGCCTCGCCGGCGAGCCCGAGCTCCACCACTTCGGCCGCACCTGGGGGCAGCCACCCCAGTGCCTCCCTTGCCTCGCCGTCGCCACCAGCATGTTCCCCGACCTCGCCGCCGCCTCCCCGTCCCGTCGCCGTCGCCGGAGGACCCCGCAGCCGCCTCCACCACCTTCGGCCACTGCCAAGGCCTTGCCGGAGTTGTCCCGCCGGTGAGCACCCCACCATCTCCCCCTATGCACCGTTAGATCTAATATGTACGGGTTAGATTAGTTCTTAGAATACCCCTTCGGTTTAGCTCAGAAAACCGTCGGTTTTATTTCACTTATTTATTAGCCAGCAAGTTTCGGTTAGAACTCGGCCGTTTGCTCCTAACGTTAGCAACAAACACCCCCTTAGCCTATCACAGCGCGCCACGTATACCCCTGTACGTTAGCAAGTTAGCTTCTTTTTTCTGTCTAGTTCCAAAAGCAGCAACGTTTCTGTTTTCGTTTTGGCCATAACTTTTGATCCCGAAGTCCAATGATGTTAATTCTTGTTCCAGTAGATTCCAATTTTTATGTAGTTTTTAAAAACATATAATTTGTATATGTTTGAAATTTTCAAATATAAGTTAGAACAGATTTAGTTTAAACATTGTTTTGCCTATTCCAGGAGTTTAAAAAATGATTTTGAGTTGATTCTTTTAGCTACTGCTTCCTAGTGATTATATCTTACTGTGGTAGAAGGTTCAAAGTTTTTAAAGTATTTTTACTGGTGTTTTTAACAGAAACAAGTTTCTGCCTTAGTGACGCGTGTTGAATTCTTTTACTTAGGCCTTAGCAAATCCTTACTTGTGATGTTATTTTTACTTGTTGCTTGATTGTACTGCTTATGGTGTGTTTTTTGTTTGTATCGGTAGATCATCCGGAGTGAGAAGCGTGTTACTTAGAAGCGCTCGATCAAGACAACTATCATCGAGGCAAGTCATTTGATCATGTATCACCTATGTTTTATGCATCGTAGTTCTACCATCCTATGCCCAATTGCATGCTGAGTAGGTACTTGGAAATTATGGGCTTCAAGACCCAAGGCTTACCTGCACAGCCACAAGTCATTATGGGCTCTGGCTTGGTTGGACAACGTGGCGACTCTGGACAGGCGGTGCTAGCAGATGTAGAAGAACGGTAGGAATGGATGGGCACCGACAGGGATTCGGAGGGACCCGTTGAAAGACCATGTTTTGATCATCCGGTCTTCAAACACCCTGAAGTGCGAGGACATACCCGGAGGCGATCAAATCTTGTGGGGAACGTGTGCAAAACTCTGCAGAGTGCCCAACCTAATCGATTAGCCGTGTCCACGGTCATGGACAACTTGAGCCGAAGGCATTGAATTTCCCCTAAACTCTCGACACAACTTAATAATGATGTGGGTGTTAACAACTATTCGGGTATGAGAATTGGTTGGCGGAACCATCTCGTTAACAACAAACAATGTAGTAATATTTTGCTTCCAGCCCCCTCTTGTTGTAGGATAAAACTGGCTTTATGCAAAACTCATAGCCCCACCGGCCAAATATGCATGTAGAGATAGTTGATTATTATTTTACTCCTCTCTTTAATGACTTGCCGGCATATTCAATATGCTGACCTACACGGCTGCAACGTATCATGTTCCAGAGTACTTTTTCGACCAGGAGTGAGGCTACGATCTACGCTCAGCGACATGCCCTTGGAGTCGGATGGACTCGTCTACCTGATGCTTCCGCTAGTCTTCGTTAGATATCTCATGAGATGGCCTTCAACCACTTTATTGTAATCCTTTATTGTAATAAAGTACTCTTTATGAGATTTCGATTAATAAAGCTGTGTGATGGAACTCTTGAATATATACATGATGTACTGAGTGTGTACCAACATGATCTTGGGATGGTACGGAAACACCAGAGGCTTGACTCGTCTTGAGTAGGGTCGCTACAGAAATGGTATTCAGAGCACACGCTGACCATAGGACGTAACCTCTAGGAATGGAAAAGCCTTAGGAAGAAAACTATTTTCTTATGTCTATAAATATTCTATTTCCTCTTCTGATCATTTCTGACTTCTCTCCGATTTTCCAATGTTTTAGATGGCTAACTTCATCCCTGTTAAGTTCATGGAGTTTTGCCAGCCCGACGCCACTATGCCGTTCGGAAAGGAGCTGGTGCAGATCACCAAGGACTTGAGGATTGCTCTGCCGACTATCACAGGGAAGCCAACTTCGTCTTACCCGGAGGATTCACGCTACAAGATCGAGGTGCACGTTCCCGGAAGGACATTCGAGCCGCGCACTGAGCCGGTGGATTTCAAGTTCATCGCACCCAACTGGATTCTCGGAAGGGACATGGCGATCCATTGTGCACTCGGACGTATCAAGGAAGAGTACAAAGGCTGCCCTATTTCTCCAGACCTATTCACCGTATCCCGGAGAAGCGAAGACGGAGAAATCATCTCAAGCAAGACCAAGGACGCTCTCCTGTCTTATGGCCAGACTTTGGAGGAGCACAGCGGGACTCTGGAGCATCGTGTGATCAAGGACGCCAGGAAGATCAAGCAAATGTCACTCCGCGAGCTTGAACTCGAAGAAGCAGCCCGGGAAGCCCACTATGAGCACGAACTGGAGGTGAAGGACTTTCTGGAGCGGATCGAGAAGCTGAAGACTCGAGTTGCATACCTGGAGGAGGAACTGGACATGGGCGAGAACCTTCATCCCGAAGGTGACGTAGCCCCCTTGATCAGCAATGACGAGGACTATGAAGAAAGCTCCACCGAAGGACCCATCACCATGCTTTTCTGAGGAGGACACTTAGACTAGACCACCAAATTTACTTTATCGTTATACGCTTAGGCCGATGTTTAGGATTATCGAATTTTATATCCTCGTGTGAACCTTTGTGATGGTATTGAATAAAATGTGTGGTGTTATACTTGTTTGTTGCATTCATATGGGTAGTGTAATTACTCTTGGACCATTGTTCTATGCTAATCTCACCCCTCTACAAACATCAGATGCCTCCGAGACGCGCCCCTGAGTCCAACTTTCTACCGGAACTCACCCAGTTGATCCAGCAACAAAACACCCTGATGCAGCTGATCATCCAGAACCAGAACAATAACAACAACCATCATCCACCCCAGGCCGACAATCTCACCCGTTTCCTGAGGTTGAATCCTCCAACTTTCTCCAGCAGCATTGAGCCCATTGTGGCAGATGATTGGCTCCGCAAGATGGAGCGTGAACTTATCACTGCTGGTTGTACTGGAGCTGAGAAGGTGCGCTTTGCCGCGCATCAACTTGAAGGCCCTGCAGCTACTTGGTGGGAGAACTACACCACCACTTACCCCATTGCTGGAGTCACTTGGGAGCAATTCAAGCAAGCCTTCCGTACCGCACATGTCTCAGCTGGTGCAATGAGTCTGAAGAAGCGTGAGTTTCGCAAGTTACGCCAGGGGAATCGCTCTGTAGCTCAGTATGTCGATGAATTCAGCATGCTCGCCCGTTATGCACCTGGAGATGTGGCCGATGATGCGGCCAAGCAGGAAAAGTTCTTGGAAGGACTCAATGATGAGCTGAGCATTTAGCTGACTGTAGTCGCCTTCAACAACTATCACGAGCTGGTTGATAAGGCCCTCATCTTGGAGGGGAAAGACCAGCAGATGGACAACCGCAAGCGAAAGTATGGGATTGAAAGGTTCAACTCCGGCACTCAGCAGAAGCCTCGCTACACCCCCTATTCAGGGAATACCGGGACTGGATCCGGTAAGTTTGGAGGACACGTCCAGCATAACCACCCACTGCACAACCATGGAGGCCACAACCATGGAGGAAATGGGAACCACCGCAACAACAACAACTTCAAGAATGGCAGTACTGGCACTCAGCAGTATTCAGCTCCAGCTCAGAAGGATCTGAATCACATCACCTGCTTCAAGTGTCAGAAGACGGGACACTATGCCACTGAATGTCCCCAGAACAAGCAGGGAAATGGAAACGGCAACGGCAACTCTGCAGCAAAGAAGCCCAATCCTTTTCCTCGAGCTCAGGTGAACCACATTGATGTTGAAGAGGTCTATGATCACCCCGATACTGTGGTTGGTAAGTTTTTGCTAAATTCACGTCCAGTATTGGTACTTTTTGATTCTGGTGCAACACATTCATTCATATCAAGGGTAGTTGTGGAAAAGTATAGTTTGCCAACTAGAACCCTCAGCCAGCCTATTAAGGTCAGTTCCCCAGGAGGCATGATGACAACCGGGATAGGATGCCATGCTTTCAGTCTCAACATCGGGAACCATAATTTTCCCACCGACCTCATCGTATTAGAGTCCCAGGGATTGGATGTAATCCTAGGCATGGATTGGTTGGCCAAGTATGAAGGGAATATTGATTGTGCCCTTAAGTCTATTTTGCTCACCACCCCCGAGCAGAAGCGGATTAAGTACGTGTCTCAGCGCCCAACACGGAGTAAGCGAGTAAACTCTCTCACGGGAGTAGTCTAGGAGGAAGTACCGATTGTACTGGAATACCCAGATGTATTTTCGGAGGAATTGCCGGGCATGCCACCTGATAGAGAGATTGAGTTCTTGATTGAGCTATTACCTGGAACAGCCCCGATATCCGAGAGACCCTATCGGATGCCCGCAAATGACTTGATAGAAATCAAGAAGCAAATTAAGGAGTTGTTGGACAAAGGGTATATTTGCCCAAGTTCTTCACCTTGGGGAGCCCCAGTGCTCTTGGTTGAAAAGAAGGACAAGTCCTTGAGAATGGTTGTCGATTATCGTGCATTGAACGATGTGACCATCAAGAACAAGTACCCCTTGCCGATGATCAATGATCTGTTTGATCAGTTAGTTGGAGCTCGCGTATTCTCAAAGATCGATCTTCGATCCGGGTATCATCAGTTGAAGATTCGTGAACAGGATATACCCAAGACAGCCTTCACCACTCGGTACGGCTTGTATGAGTACACGGTCATGTCATTTGGACTGACTAATGCTTCGGCATATTTTATGAATCTGATGAACAAGGTATTTATAGAATACTTGGACAAGTTTGTCGTGGTGTTCATCGATGACATACTGATATTCTCCAAGAACGAAGAGGAACACAAGGAACATCTGCGTCTAGTTCTAGAGAAGCTTCGAGAGCATAAGCTATATGCAAAGTTTAGCAAATGTGAGTTTTGGTTGAAGGAAGTCGGATTCCTCGGACACGTCATCTCAGGAGAAGGAATAGCAGTGGACCCTGCCAAGGTCGCAGCAGTCACCGAATGGGTAGCACCCACTTCCGTCAAGGAGATCCGCAGTTTCCTCGGACTTGCCGGATATTACCGGAGGTTCATTGAGAATTTCTCAAAGATCGCCAAGCCCATGACAGAGTTATTGAAGAAGGAATCCAAGTACGTTTGGACTGAGGAATGTGAAACCAGTTTCAAGAGCTGAAGAAACGTCTTGTTACAGCCCCAGTGCTGATATTGCCGAACATTCGGAAGGATTTCTAGGTGTACTGTGACGCTTCTCGTCAAGGACTCGGAGGAGTGCTCATGCAAGAAGGTAAAGTTGTAGCCTATGCATCCAGACAGCTCAGACCTCATGAGTTGAATTATGCCACACATGACTTGGAACTAGCAGCCGTAGTGCACGCTCTCAAGACCTGGAGACATTTCCTGATCGGAAATAGTTGTGATGTTTACACTGATCACAAGAGCCTGAAATATATCTTCACGCAGAAGGAGTTGAACCTCAGACAGAGGCGATGGCTAGAGTTGATCAAGGACTATGACATGAGATTGCATTATCACCTAGGCAAGGCAAATGTTGTAGCCGATGCGTTGAACCGCAAGAGTTATGTGAACACACTCACAGCTGGAGGATTACCCCAGGAGTTAGTCGATGACCTCCGAGAGCTCAAATTGGAAATAGTTCCAAGAGGATTTGTTGCCACACTGGAAATTCAGTCCACTTTGACAGAAAAGATCCGCGAAGCACATAAATCAGACAAGGAGATAGCTGAGATTAAGCAGAAAATGGAAGACGGGAAGGCTAAAGATTTTCGTGAGGATGAACACAGAACTTTATGGTTTGAGGATCGCATCTATGTGCCCAATGATCCCGAACTCAGGAAGTTGATACTTCAGGAAGCCCATGATTCCCCGTACTCGATACACCCCGGCAACACCAAGATGTATCTGGATCTGAAAGAAAGTTTCTCGTGGACGGGAATGAAGAAAGACATTGCCGAGTTCGTAGCAATATGCGATGTTTGTCAGCGAGTAAAAGCCGAGCATCAGAAGCCAGCAGGTTTGCTCCAACCTCTGCCGATACCCGAGTGGAAATGGGAAAAGCTTGGTATGGATTTTATCACCGGATTACCCAGGACCCGTTCTGGCTATGATTCTATTTGGGTCATGGTCGATCGTTTGACCAAGGTGGCTCACTTCATTCCTGTGAAGACTACTTACACGAGTGCCAAGCTGGCCAAGATATATATGACGAGGATCGTATGTCTGCAAGGAGTACCGAAGGGCATTGTGTTAGATAGAGGGACTGAGTTTACATCCAAATTTTGGCACCAACTGCATAAAACCTTGGGAAAAAGATTGGAGTTCAGCACAGCTTTTCACCCGCAGACAGATGGACAGACCAAGAGAGTCAATCAGATTCTGGAGGACATGTTGAGAGCTTGCGCACTAGACTATGGGTCTAGTTGGGATGACAGTTTACCTTATGCCGAGTTCTCATACAACAACAGCTATCAGACCAGTCTGAAGATGGCCCCTTTCGAAGCTCTATACGGAAGGAGGTGCGGAACACCGTTGATGTGGGATGGAGTTGGAGACCGACAACTTTTTGGTCCCGACCTTATCCGAGACACTGAGGAGAAGGTCAAGCTTATTCGTGACCGACTCAAAATAGCTCAGTCGAGACAGAAGAGTTATGCTGACAGCAAACGCAAGGAAGTAAGGTACGAAGTGGGAGACCGAGCATATCTTCGGGTGTCTCCACTTCGAGGAATCAAGAGATTCGGTGTGAAAGGAAAATTAGCACCTCGTTTCATTGGCCCCTACAAAATTCTTGAACGTAGAGGCGAAGTTGCATATAAACTGGAACTGCCGGAAGGATTGTCCGGAGTTCATGATGTCTTCCATGTTTCCCAGTTGAAGAAATGCCACGCTGAGATGGCCGATGTTCCGTTGAGAGATACAGTGCCCCTAGAGGCCATACAGCTTGATAGTGATCTGACGTATGAGGAAAAACCCGTCAGGATTCTCGAGACTGCCAATAGAGTTACCCGCAGCAAGATAATCAAGTTCTGCAAGGTGTTGTGGAGCCACCACACCGAGGAAGAAGACACCTGGGAACGAGAAGAGGATCTTCGTCGAGACCGCCCGCACCTATTTTCTAGCCAACCCGAATCTTGAGGGCGAGATTCATCTTAAGGTGGGTAGGTTTGTAACATCCCAATTTTCCTAATTGGGAATGTTTTACATTGTAGCTAAGAATCTATGCATATTGGTTGAAATAAAGTTGGCACTTGAATTCTTTCGTCTATTGTTTTTGCATTTTCTATTTTTCCTCACACGAGAAATGCCGGGAAAATACTCTCTTGCACGCAAGAGAGAGAGAGCAGAGGAAAATGACCCTCCAAAGTGCGGGAATTTCTGAAATATTGGAGCCAAGAAATCCAAAGTTTATTTGCAAAAATATTTGCAACAAGAAAATAAAGCATTTTGGGGAATTTCTGAAAAAAACATTTTTTGTAAGTTTTTATTTTTGCTTTGGAAAAATGTTATTCGGGTAAAGCATATTTTTCTGATTTTTTTGGTATATAATACTATATATTAAATATTTGATTTATTTCCTTTTTACTCCTTTTCCTTTTCTGTTTCGGAAAAAGATTTAATTAGGAAAATCTTTTTTTTAGAAGGCAACCGCCTGGGCGCTGAATAGCTGTGGGCCGCCACCCCCATAGCCCGGGACCGAATCCCCTAGATCGCGGCCAACCGCCCTTCCATCCCCAGCCCCTCCCACTGCCACGCGGGGTCCCCGCCCGACCTGCCCCTCCCACCGGTCACCCCCTACCTCTCCCCTTTCCTAATCCCCGCCCGACCCCGACCCCGAGACCGCCGGGATCCCCTGCTGCAGCCCCTCTCCTTTCCTTCCCCAAGCCCCCTCCCGGCCTATATAAACAGCCCCGGCGTCCGCAGCCCCGTTCCTCCCACCGCCTCGCCGAGCCGCCCCCCCCCCCCCCGAGCCCCTGCCGCAGCCTCGCCGGCGAGCCCGAGCTCCACCACTTCGGCCGCACCTGGGGGCAGCCACCCCAGTGCCTCCCTCGCCTCGTCGTCGCCACCAGCACGTTCTCCGACCTCGCCGCCGCCTCCCCGTCCCGTCGCCGTCGCCGGAGGACCCCGCAGCCGCCTCCACCACCTTCGGCCACTGCCAAGGCCTCGCCGGAGTTGTCCCGCCGGTGAGCACCCCACCATCTCCCCCTATGCACCGTTAGATCTAATATGTACGGGTTAGATTAGTTGTTAGAATACCCCTTCGGTTTAGCTCAGAAAACCGTCGGTTTTATTTTACTTATTTATTAGCCAGCAAGTTTCGGTTAGAACTCGGCCGTTTGCTCCTAACGTTAGCAACAAACACCCCCTTAGCCTATCACAGCGCGCCACGTATACCCCTGTACGTTAGCAAGTTAGCTTCTTTTTTCTGTCTAGTTCCAAAAGCAGCAAAGTTTATGTTTTTGTTTTGGCCATAACTTTTGATCCCGAAGTCCAATGATGTTGATTCTTGTTCCAGTAGATTCCAATTTTTATGTAGTTTTTAAAAACATATAATTTGTCTATGTTTGAAATTTTCAAATATAAGTTACAACTGTTTAAACATTGTTTTGCCTATTCCAGGAGTTTAAAAAATGATTTTGAGTTGATTCTTTTAGCTACTGCTTCCTAGTGATTATATCTTACTGTGGTAGAAGGTTCAAAGTTTTTAAAGTATTTTTACTGGTGTTTTTAACAGAAACAAGTTTCTGCCTTAGTGACGCGTGTTGAATTCTTTTACTTAGGCCTTAGCAAATCCTTACTTGTGATGTTATTTTTACTTGTTGCTTGATTGTAATGCTTATGGTGTGTTTTGTGTTTGTATCGGTAGATCATCCGGAGTGCGAAGTGTGTTACTTAGAAGCGCTCGATCAAAACAACTATCATCAAGGCAAGTCATTTGATCATGTATCACCTATGTTTTATGCATCGTAGTTCTACCATCCTATGCCCAATTGCATGCTGAGTAGGTACTTGGAAATTATGGTTACATATTGTAGTATCATGTGGTAGGCACCCAACAACCCCGTTACTTGCCCCGGGGCGACAAATTTCATATTGCTATGCTTGAGTAGACGAGATTTCGGTTGAGTGCATAACACAAGTGATGCGAGAATAATTTAATAACCAAGACCGATTAAGTCAAGAATTTTCAAGACCTCGTGATGCAATGCAACTCTGGGTGAAGGACGGTTGATCGGCTCCCTGGAGAAACTAGTGGATGACCAGGGATGCTGGAGACGTGCCATGACATCTTGCGGAAAGCTTCACCCAGGCTCGAAGAGACGGACGGAGGCTTCAAGACCCAAGGCTTACCTGCACAGCCACAAGTCATTATGGGCTCTGGCTTGGTTGGACAACGTGGCGACTCTGGACAGGTGGTGCTAGTAGATGTAGAAGAACGGTAGGAATGGATGGGCACCGACAGGGATTCAGAGGGACCCGTTGAAAGACCATGTTTTGATCATCCGGTCTTCAAACACCCTGAAGTGCGAGGACATACCCGGAGGCGATCAAATCTTGTGGGGAACGTGTGCAAAACTCTGCAGAGTGCCCAACCTAATCGATTAGCCGTGTCCACGGTCATGGACAACTTGAGCCGAAGGCATTGAATTTCCCCTAAACTCTCGACACAACTTAATAATGATGTGGGTGTTAACAACTATTCGGGTACGAGAATTGGTTGGCGGAACCATCTCGTTAACAACAAACAATGTAGTAATATTTTGCTTCCAGCCCCCTCTTGTTGTAGGATAAAATTGGCTTTATGAAAAACTCGTAGCCCCACCGGCCAAATATGCATGTAGAGATAGTTGATTATTATTTTACTGCTCTCTTTGATGACTTGCCGGCATATTCAATATGCTGACCTACACGGCTGCAACGTATCATGTTGCAGAGTACTTTTCCGACCAGGAGTGAGGCTACGATCTACGCTCAGCGACATGCCCTTGGAGTCGGATGGACTCGTCTACCTGATGCTTCCGCTAGTCTTTGTTAGATATCTCATGAGATGGCCTTCAACCAATTTATTGTAATCCTTTATTGTAATAAAGTACTCTTTATGAGATTTCGATTCATAAAGCAGTGTGATGGAACTCTTGTATATACATGATGTACTGAGTGTGTACCAACATGATCTTGGGATGGTACGGAAACACCAGAGGCTTGACTCGTCTTGAGTCGGGTCGCTACACTTACCTTCTTCAAGCTCCCAATCTTCAGAGTTGCATTTAATTCTCTCCAATAAATTCCATTTGAAGTCAATATCTCTCTTCATAAAATAATCGGTACAAGAACTATCAAGCATGGTGCGATCATCATGAGAAGGCCGAGCATAAAAGTTCTGAATGATAATTTCTCTCGAGAGCTCATGATTGGGGCATGAATATAGCATTGATTTAAGCCTCCCCCAAGCTTGAGCGATGCTTTCTCTGTCACGAGGCCAAAAATTATAAATATAATTCCGATCATGATGTACTAAATGCATAGGATAAAACTTTTGATGAAATTCCAATTTCAACCGATTGTAGTCCCATGATCCAGTATCATCACATAGCCTATACCATGTCAACGCCTTATCCTTCAATTATAAAGGAAAGACCTTCTTCTTGACCTAATCCTCGGGCACACCTGCAAGCTTAAATAAACCACAAACTTCATCTACATAGATTAGATGCAAGTCTGGATGTGATGTTCCATCTCCTGTAAAAGGATTAGCCAGCAGTTTCTCAAGCATACCCGAAGGAAATTCAAAGAAAATATTTTCAGTAGGTGCAGCAGGTTGAGGAGAAACTCTTTGTGCTTCCGTTTGAGGTGAAGATACCCCGAACAAGCCCCTCAAAGGATTAGTATCCATAGTGACAAGTGACAATAAATTTCAGCACACTATATGGATGTTTCCTTACCAAGTTCCACTTGCCAAAGGCGCTTCACTCCCCGGCAACGGCGCCAGAAAAGAGTCTTGATGACTCACAAGTATAGGGATCAATCGTAGTCCTTTCGATAAGTAAGAGTGTCGAACCCAACGAGGAGCAAAAGGATCTGACAAGTGGTTTTTAGCAAGTAAATATCTGTAAGCACTGAAATTGTCGGTAACAAGTGATTGTGTGGTGAGATGATTCGTAGCGAGCAACAAGTAACAAAAGTAGCAACGGTGCAGAAAAGTGGCCCAATCCCTTTTGTAGCAAGGGACAAGCCTGGACAAAGTCTTATAGGAGTAAAAACGCTCCCGAGGACACACGGGAATTTCTGTCATGCTAGTTTCATCATGTTCATATGATTCACGTTCGTTACTTTGATAGTTTGATATGTGGGTGGACCAGCGCTTGGGTACTGCCCTTACTTGGACAAGCATACCACTTATGATTAACCCCTCTCGCAAGCATCCACAACTACGAAAGAAGAATTAAGACAAAGTCTAACCATAGCATTAAACTAGTGGATCCAAATCAGCCCCTTACGAAGCAACTCATAAACTAGGGTTTAAACTTCTGTCACTGTAACAACCCATCATCTACTTACTACTTCCCAATGCCTTCCTATAGGCCCAAATAACGGTGAAGTCTTATGTAGTCGACATTCACATAACACCACTAGAGGAAAAACAACATACAACATATCAAATTACCGAACGAATACAAAATTCACATGACTACTATTAGCATGACTTATCCCATGTCCTCAGGAACCAAAGTAACTACTCACAAAGCATAATCATAATCATGATCAGAGTGGTAATGGGTAGCATCAAGGATCTGAACATAAACTCTTCCACCAAATAATCCAACTAGCATCAACTACAAAGAGTAATCAACACTACTAGCAACCTTACAAGTACCAATCGGAGTCGCGAGACAGAGATTGGTTACAAGTGATGAACTAGGGTTTGGAGATGAGATGGTGCTGATGAAGATGTTGATGGTGACGAGTCCCCTCCGATGAGAGGAGTGTTGGTGATGACGATTGCGACGATTTACCCCTCCGGGAAGGAAGTTTCCCCGACAGGATCGTCCTGCCGGAGCTCTAGATTGGTTCTACTCAAGTTCCGTCTCGTGGAGGCGGCGAAACCACAAAAAAGCTCCTCTCTGATTTTTTCCTGGATGAAACCCTCCATATAGAAAAAGAGGGGGGTAGCGGGCCAGTGGACTGCCCACAAGCCCCCATGGCGCGGCCTGGGGGGTGGTCGCACCGTGCAGGCTTGTGGGCACCCCCTGGTGCCCCTCTTGCACTTCTTAGGCCCAGTATTTTTGATAAATTGGGAAAAAAATCCCCGTTGATTTTCACGGCGTTTGGAGTTGCACAGAATAGGTATCTCAAGTTTGCTCCACTTTCAGGCCAGAATTCCAGTTGCCGGTATTCTCCCTCTTCATGTAAACCTTGCAAAATAAGAGAGAAAATGCATAAGAATAGTACCATGAAGTGAAATAACAGCAAAACAAGCGATAAATATCAACATGAAAATATGATGCAAAATGGACGTATCAGTCGTCACGCTGGCGGAGAACTCATCTACTTCCCCGTCTCTCTTGCTGGATCAAGAAGGCGGAGATCATCATCGAGCTGTATGTGTGCTGAACGCAGAGGTGCCATCCGTTCGGCGCTAGATCGGAACGGATCGTGGGACGACGGTGATTTGAATCAGGAAGTTGTGGCACTACATCTACCACACTTCTTAATGCTTCCCACTTAGCGATCTACAAGGGTATGTGGCTCCGATCTCCCTCTCGTAGATCAACATCACCATGATAGGTCTTCGTGTGCGTAGGAAATTTTTGTTTCCCATGCAACGTTCCCCATCATCCACCACCATGAACCATCGGCATAAGTTCTTGTGAACTAAAAGATCACAACATGAGTGCTCGTGATGACTTCTCCATTCCATAATTGTGACTCTGCCAATCCTACTTTTCTCCATCGGTTATTCTGAAGAATTACGTTGAACTCGTTCAACATGTTAATCTATGCATCTACAACTCAGTAAAATCATGTGCTCTTGAGTTGCCCCTCTTCATTTGTATCTCGACCTTTATCTATGTGTGTATAGTCAAGAATAGTTGTGTATTCATATTCATCGATGCCTATTATTCATGTGGTCTGTGCAGCCATTCTATCTCAGAATGACTAGGATAAGTAAACCCTAGTGCCTCATCCATTTCTAGAATTGGGTCATAGTTGTTGTATTCTGCAGATCAAAATGCCAATCCAGCTTCTGTTCTGTTCTACCATGGAGTATTACCCTCTTATGTCAAGAATGTTGTGAGAATTGCACCTGTCTTACAAACTATTGATGCACTGATACTCCTCGCCATCATTATTCATTTCTCATTCTCCATGTTGGTTATAATTGGAATATCGACAAGTGAACCGTGATGTGTCAAATCAATACTCATAGCAACTATGTTGCCTTGGAAGTTAATGGACAATAATTTCATTCTCAATGTGTTGATTATTGAATCACCATTCTAAAGATTGATTGCGCCACCTAGTCCATATTCCTAGGTGCACTCTTTGATCATTGAGTTTGGATTGTGTCAATCCTTCTCTCTTTTGATTATATCATCTTGACTTGTAACCAACATTGTTCTCGAGCTTAATAACATACCGATGGTTCGTAATTTTCCGAATATCTTCTTGGAAGTATTACCAGGTTGTTCCCTGACCGTTATGTTAAGCTCGTGATCAAGTTGGTTTTTCTATAAACCACCTTTTCTCCAAGAGTTATATACCCATGAAACTAGTTGGTTAAGCTAAAAAACAACTTGGAGAATTGGAAGATAAAAGCTTTGCCTAACTTAGTTCATTTCAAAGGTATATCTTCTGTGTGATTGTGTGTGAGTGTTGAATTAAGATGATATTCTCATCGAATGATCTGTCTGATCAGTTGTTGCATATGTTATCTTGTCCAATTTTTTGATTTGAGTATGGGCTATCGTCAAAATCAAACTCAGAACCAAAGATTTTTGTAACAGTGTCTTACTTGTGGATTTCCTTGAGCATATACCATTATATTCTTTGGTCCAACCAATGCTATTATCTTGCTCACATGAGATGTGTAATTCTATCTATATGGATATTTTGATGAACTATTGTTGAGCCCATTAGCAACACCTTTATGTTCTCCATGATTTGTTGAACATCATGCTAGTGTTGCAAACTTCCATAGGCACTATGTTTATGTCTAGTACATGAAGTATATGTTAGGTGTAAGAAGTGACTTCCTCCCCATTCACGTGCAATTGATGTAAGTTGCCGCCGTGAATTTGAGAAAAGTTATTTTGTTTTCTACGGAATCATCCCAACTAATGTTGGAAATATGCCCTAGAGGCAATGATAAAATAGTTATTATTATATTTCCTGTTACAAGATAATCGTTTATTATCCATGCTATGATTGTATT
This sequence comes from Hordeum vulgare subsp. vulgare, assembly GCF_904849725.1. Lineage (NCBI taxonomy): Eukaryota > Viridiplantae > Streptophyta > Magnoliopsida > Poales > Poaceae > Hordeum > Hordeum vulgare. The sequence goes on along the minus strand of NC_058524.1, from coordinate 535,843,811 downwards.
GAATGAAAACATAGATACATGTGTGGATACATAGACAAAACAATGTCCCTAGCAAGCCTCTAGTTGGCTAGCCAGTTGATCAATGATAGTCAAGGTTTTCTGACTATATGCAAGTGTTGTCACTTGATAACTGGATCACATCATTAGGAGAATCATGTGATGGACTAGACCCAAACTATGAACGTAGCATGTTGATCGTGTCATTTTGTTGATATTGTTTTCTGTGTGTCAATCCTATGACCATGAGATCATATAACTCACTGGCACCGGAGGAATACCTTGTGTGTATCAAACGTTGCAACGTAATTGGGTGACTATAAAGGTGCTCTATAGGTATCTCCGAAGGTGTCCGTTGAGTTAGTATGGATCAAAACTGGGATTTGTCACTCCGTGTGACGGAGAAGGTATCTCGGGGCCCACTCGGTAATACAACAACACACACAAGCCTTGTAAGCAATGTTACTAAGTGTAAGTCACGAGATCTTGTATTACAGAACGAGTAAAGAGACTTGCCGGTAACAAGATTGAAATAGGTATATGGATACCGACGATCGAATCTCGGGCAAGTAACATACCGAAGGACAAAGGGAATGACATACGGGATTATACGAATCCTTGGCACCGAGGTTCAACCGATAAGATCTTCGGAGAATATGTAGGATCCAATATGGGCATCCAGGTCCCGCTATTGGATATTTACTGAGGAGTGTCTCTATTCATGTCTACATAGTTCTCGAACCCGCAGGGTCTGCACACTTAAGGTTCGATGATGTTTTAATATAGTTGAGTTATATGTGTGGTTACCGAATGTTGTTCGAAGTCCCGGATGAGATCACGGACGTCACAAGGGTTTCTGGAATGGTCCGAAAACGAACATTGATATATAGGATGGTTTTATTTGGTCACCAGAAAGTTTCGGGCATTACCGGCAGTGTACCGGGAGTGACGAATGGGTTCCGGGTGTTTACCGGGAGGGGCCCACCCACCCGGGAGTGAGCCCATGGCCTTAGGGTGGTGCACCATGCCTTAGTGGGCTGGTGGACTCAGCCCAAGAGGGCTATGGCGCCACAAGCAAAAATACTAAAGCAAAAAAAGAAAAGAGGGAGGTGGGAAGGAAGAGGAGGACTCCTCCTTCCCAAACCGAATTGGAGGAGTCCTCCTCCTCCACCCTTCGGTCGGCGCACCCTTGAGGCCCTTGTGCACCAAGGCTAGCCCCTCCCCTCCTCCTATATATATTGGTGGTTTAGGGCTTTTTGACACACAACTTTGCCACGTGCAACTCTAGCCTATTCCAGATAGTTTTACCTCTAGATCGGATTTCTGCGAAGCTCGGACGGAGCCCTGCAGGAGTAGATCATCACCACCACCGTAGCACCGTCATGCTACCGGAGAACTCATCTACTTCTCTGTCTTGCTTGCTAGATCAAGAAGGCCGAGATCGTCATCGAGCTGTACGTGTGCTGAACGCGGAGGTGTCGTCCGTTCGGCGCTAGATCGGAATCGTTCGTGGGAAGGATCATGGGACGATGATGATCTGAATCACGAAGTTGTACTGCTACATCAACCGCGTTTCTTAACGCTTCCTGCTTAGCGATCTACAAGGGTACGTAGATCTAATATCCTCTCATAGATGGACATCACCATGATAGGTCTTCGTGTGCGTAGGAAATTTTTTGTATCCCATGCAACGTTCCCCAACAAATAAGTCATGCACGTGCGAAGTATTCTATTGTTTGATAGACTGATCATCACCATTCCATATGTATCTCCTAGCATACGAAGCCACTTACTAATTTATTCATGGAAAATAAGTTAAGTGTTATTCCGGAAGGGCCCAGACGGACTTGCACATGGCTTCGTTCTCCGAAATGATGGTCCCAAACTAGAACTCGATAGTGTTTTGTTGTAAGACTTCTATGTGGTCATGCTTGTGTTGGGCACTGTGTTCACCTGTGTCTTGCACTCCAGCTCATGTTTTGGAGTTGTCTTCCGTAGTTCAGTTCCCAAGAATCTCGCAGCGCCATCTCATCGATCTATTACAAACTTTGTTTTCAGAGATGCTGAGTCTGAAACATCTTGTCATCAACCAGACTTGAATCTTAGGCAGACATGATGGTTGGAACATTTCCCAAGAATTATAATATTCGTGTATGTGTAATCTGGTAAAGTGATGTCATGGCTAGCACAACTAGCCGGAAGAACTATTATTATAATATCTTAAATCAACAACATTAGCCTTTTTTCCATGAGGATTCTTTATGACTTATTCTAGAAATTGTTCCTCATGAACACCCTTTTAGACCCCAAAGTCTGACCTTTATTTGATGTTCTAGGTACCAAATGTTACCTATAATTCAGTTACGCTAGTACATCAAGGAGAACATTAGAAGAGGAGTTCTAAATGTCTCTCGGTCGATCATCCCGATTTCGTTTCCTTGGCATCGATAAGGTGAAATCTGAGAAAGTATTGTCTTCATTTGCATTTGCATCCTGCATTATTATTCATCAGGGTAGTATGATGTGTTGCCATGATCCTTGGCATGGATGTTGGTAAAACCTTGATGAATATAGAAATGTTCAAGTTCTTGAGAGCATGCTCACACACTAGGTTATATCCTCGGTATCAACTGGAAAGTTCCTTACGTTGGCCGATTTGTTCTATGATTCGAGCTTCCTTTCCAATCTGAGTATGCCATTCTTACGAATTCCTTCAAACGATCATTTTGAATTGAGTTAATCTGGTATGAAGAGTTTTGATGATCTCTGAATCAAAAGTAATTATTTTTGCCACTTAAGGTAATAAATCTATGTGTCACCCCCCTAAGGTGCCCCGTTATGAAATTATGGCAATTAATTCCTCACTTCTTTGAAACCAGGCAACATCTTCTTTAAGCGTGGAATCGTTTCCTACCAAATTGAACCTTTATCATCTGCTTCATTCCATCGCTCCTGATATGTGTTTGGTGTTTCAACTCGAGGGATGTTATCGCATCTCACTCTATGAGTTGTCCATGAGTTGTTCGATCTTGATGAAGATATATTTCCATAGAGCTTCATATTTCCTTTTGTCGTGGTTCTTAGGTGAAGACCTCAATGGCAAAGATGCCAAGATCAACATGATGCAATGAATCAACATCTTCAAGAATGACAATTGGATCATGAAGATTGTGATAGTTTATTGTCCCCTCCCCTCTCACCCTACGACTGAATCTCGGGACAAGATTCTTATTATGTGGGGGTGAGTTGTCATAGCCCTAGGTTATTGCCTGTAATTAGTTGCATTGTGATCATCCATTTCATCATGTTTAATTTTCTGAAAGTTGAATTGAGGGAAGTGAAAGCCTAAAAACTTTAAATAAAAGAGGGGCAAACAACCTCAAATTGCTTTCAGTGAATAAAAAATGCTCTAAACATGTTTCTGAGAATTCTAGCAAGATAAATATTTCAAACCAAAATTGAGGAAAATTTTAAAGAAATATTTTGGCCCTGGAAATTAAATCAATATTGTATTTGAGTTTGAATTTATATTCATAATATGTATTGAATATATTTCCAAATACCCTGAACCATTTTATGTGCATTTCAAATTATCACTTGAGCCACATAAAAATATTCAGTTGGGTTTTGGCACTGGTTTCGAATTATTTTGGATTTTGAAACAGTGTCAAATAAATAATTGAAAACAGAAAACAACAGAAAAAAGAAATAAAAAGGAACCTTATGTGTGTAGTCGGCCCAAGAGAGAAGCGGCCCAGCCCAGGAGGGTATCGCCATCTTCTTCCACCTCGCGCTAGGAGGACGGGCGCATGCCCGACACATGCACACCGCACCGTGCCACCTCCTGCCCGTCTGCCTGCATGTGCATTGGGATAAGGTTCCACACAACCGTCTGGATTGTGCCATCTCCCTCGCTAGTCGCCTTCTCGCCTCCCTCACTCGTCCCCCCACATGGCCGAGCCGGCCATGAGCGCGCCGGTCGCCGTCGCTCGATCTACACCATCCAGCGCGTCCCCGAGGCCGATGACTGATACGTCTAAAATGCATCACTATTTTGCATCATAATTTGTCTCTATTCATAGATATATTTCACATTATGATGATGTACTTATAGTGTTCTGGCCTATTTTACACTGTTTAGAACTTTCTGGTGCCGAAACAGCAGACGCAGGATTCAACGGAGAAAATAGCACGAAGAGTTACCATATCTGAACATCTCCAACTGCGCTGAAAATTTGAGGGAAGAAGTTTCCGAACAGATCCCGAAGACAGACCGAAGAAGGGCCGGAGGGGGGCCACAGGTCACCGAGGCGACCTGCTGGCGCGGGCCACCCCTAGGCCGCGCCAGGAAGCCGCCTGGGTGGTGGGTCCCGCCTCCGGTGCTCTCCTTTGAACTATATGTTCCTCTTGACCTAAAAGTTACGGGGACAAGAAGAGTTTTCGCAGTTCCGCCGCCGCTCCGCGACGGAAACTTACAGAGAAGAAAAGACCTTTCCGACAGGCAGGTTCCGCCAAGGAGAACTCCTCCCGGAAGTATATCGTCCTCATCGTCATCACCATCGTCACGGGCATCATCGAGATCATCATGACCAACACCAGCACCATCTCAACCTTCATTCCATCTACTCCACCATTACAATCAGAGTTGTACCTTGCACTATTCATCCCTCTACTCTACTGGTGTTGATTACTCCTTTGTGGTGAATGCTATTGCGCTTTGTTAGAGGATTATTGTTACGACCAGATTGTTAATCATATTTTCATCACCTCTGATCATGATCTATTTTATGTCTTGTGAGTAGTTCCGTTAGTTCTTGAGAACGTGGGAAAAGTCTAGATGCTAGTAGTCATATGATGTTGAAGTAATATGTGTTGATTGATATTTAAGTTATGGTGTTATTCTTCTAGTGGTGATATGTGAACGTCGACTACATAACACTTCACCTTTTTAAGGACCTAGGGGAATGCATCGTGTATAAAGAATGCTTATGGTGGGTTGCCGGAGTGACAGACACCTCAACCCAAGTTCGCATACTTTTGCATGAGGAAGTATTGGATCCTAAAGCTTATTGCTATGGTTAGGCTATGCCTTAATTTCTCTCTTGTATGTGTGGATGCTTGCAAGAGAGATTAATCATAATAGTGTACTTGTCTTAGCCTAGACGATGCACTAGGTAAGATCCACCCACATAACACTTATCAGTACAAAACATAGTACTAGACGATATATGGCGAAAGCACTTGACTATTTCTCCCGTGTGTCCTCAAGAAGGCCTTAGTCTTTTATAAGTTTAGTCCCTCGGCTTATCCTTTGTGTTCAAAAGGATTGGGCCACTTGCTGCACCTCGGCACCATTTACTTTACTTGCATTTATTTCCTTGTTGATTATACTAGAAAACCCATAAAAAGTTACCTTTCAGTACTTGCAGTTATTCCTAGCTCAAGATCACTTGTCAATACCTTCTGCTCCTCGTTGGGTTCGACACTCTTACTTATCAAAAAGGCTACGATAGATCCACTACACTTGTGGGTCATCAAGACCACTTTTTGGCGTCGTTGTCAGGGAGTGTAGCGCTATTGGTAAGTGAAATTGGTAAGGAAACTTTTATGTTGTACGTGCTGTTTTTGTTTTACTGTTTCCGCCTTTTGTCCCTATGGAAAACTCTGCTCTTGGTTTGTTTCTTGTGGGGAACCGCCCCAGCGCTATTGTGGTGGAGAAGCCTCCCCCACATACTGAAATTGTGCCCTTTAAAATACCAACTGGTATCATTGATTGTGTCTTGGCTAATCGATATGCAGGAGATAGACATCTAGGTGAATGGTATGTCTCCAACGTATCTATAATTTTTGATGGTTTCATGCTATTATCTTCTCAAACTTTGGACGTTTTGTATGCCTTTTATATATTTTTTGGGACTAACTTATTAACTCAGTGCCAAGTGCCAGTTCCTGTATTTTCCGTATTTTTGACACTTTTCATAGGAGAATTTTAAACGGAGTCCAAACGGAATAAAATATGCGGAATAATTTTTCCCATAACAGAAGACACGCGGGAGACTTGAGAACCAAGGCAGGAGACCTCGGAGGAGGTCACAAGCCCACCATGCCCGGCCTAGGGGGGCGGGGCGGGCCTAGCAGGCTTGTGAGCTCCCCGTGGCTCCCCTGCCCTAGGTTTTTCCCCTATATATTCCCTAAAATCCCAGAAAAAATCAGGAGATCATCGAAAGTACTTTTCCGCCGCCGCAAGCTTCTATCTCCGCAAGATCCCATCTGGGGTACGTTCTGGTGCCCTGCCAGAGGGGGGATTCGGATACGGAGGGCTTCTTCATCAACACCATGACCTCTCCGATGATGCGTGAGTAGTTCACCATAGACCTACGGGTCCATAGGTAGTAGCTAGATGGCTTCTTCTCTCTCTTGGATCTTTAATACAAAGTTCTCCATGATCTTCATGGAGATCTATCCGATGTAATCTTCTTTTGCGGTGTGTTTGTCGAGATCCGATGAATTGTGGATTTATGATCAGATTATCTATGAATCTTATTTGAGTTTCTTCTGATCTCTTATATGCATGAATTCATATCCTTGTAATTCTCTTCGAGTTGTGTGTTTTGTTTGGCCAACTATATCTATGATTCTTGCAATGGGATAAGTGCTTGGTTTTGGGTTCATACCGTGCGGTGACCTCACCCAGTGACAGAAGGGGTAGCGAGGCACGTATCGTGTTGTTGCCATCAAGGGTAAAAACATGGGGTTTTCATCATTGGCTCGAGATTATCCCTCTACATCATGTCATCTTGCTTAAGGCGTTACTCTGTTCGTCATGAACTCAGTACACTAGATGCATGCTGGATAGCGGTCAATGTGTGGACTAATAGTAGTAGATGCAGAAAGCATCGGTCTACTTGTCTCGGACGTGATGCCTATATGTATGATCATTGCCTTTGATATCGTCATGACTTTGCGCGGTTCTATCAATTGCTTGACAGTAATTTGTTCACCCAACGTGATATTTGCTATTTTGACAGAAGCCTCTAGTGAACACTATGCCCCCCGGGTCTACTTCATATTATACTTTCAGCCTTACTCTTTTTCTTCGTTGCACTTTCCGCCTTCAGATCTCACTTTGCAATCAATCTTGAAGGGAAATACTTACAGCTCCTGTGCTGCATCGCCCTTTCCTCTTCAAGGGAAAAACCAACGCAAGCTCAAGAGACGACAGAAGATCTCTGTCGCGGTAGCAGAAGAATTGCTGGCGCCGTTGTCGGGGAGGATCAAGTCAAGAACTCATCGAAGTAAGTGTTGCAAACTCATCTCTTGCATTTACTTTTTTGCCTCTCATTTTCCTCTCCCCCATTTCTGAAAAACAAAAATTTACAAAAAGATTTGCCTTTTTAGTTTGCCTTTTTTGTTCGCCCTTTTCTCTCGCTTGCTCTTTGTTCGCTTGTGTGCTTGCTTGCTTGCTGAAGTCACTGATACGTCTCAAACGTATCTATAATTTTTGATGGTTTCACGTTGTTATCTTGTCAACTTTGGATGTTTTGTTTACCTTTTATATCTTTTTTGGGAATAACTTATTAATCCAGTGCCAAGTGCCAGTTCCTGTTTTTTCTGTGTTTTTGACTCTTTTCAGATCTGATTTTGGAACGGAGTCCAAACGGAATAAAATCCCCAAAATAATTTTTTCCAGAACGAAAGAAGATCGGGAGGCTTGAGGGCCAAGGCACTGGGCCCACAGGGAGCCCACAAGCCCTGTTGCCGCGGCCAGGGGGAGGCCGCGACAACCAAGCTTGTGCCCCCCTGGCGCTCCCCTTCCCTAGGTCTTTGGCCTATAAATTCTCTAAAAATCCATAAAAAATCAAGGCATCCACAAAAACACTTTTCCGCCGCCGCAAGCTTCCGTTTCCGCGAGATCTCATCTGGAGACCCTTCCCGGTGCCCTGCCGGAGGGGACTTTGGAGTTGGAGGGCTTCTACATCAACATCATCGCCTCTCCAATGACTCGTGAGTAGTCTACTTCAGACCTACGGGTCCGTAGTTAGTAGCTAGATGGCTTCTTCTCTCTCTTGGATCTTCAATACAAAGTTCTCCATGATCTTCACGGAGATCTATTTGATGTAATCCTCTTTGGCGGTGTGTTTGTCGAGATCCGATGAATTATGGATTTTTGATCAGATTATCTATGAATTATATTTGAGTCTTTGCTGATTTCTTATATTCATGATTTGATATCCTTGTAGTCTCTCCGAGTCTTGGGTTTTGTTTGGACAACTAGATCTATGATTCTTGCAATGGGTGAAGTGCTTTGTTTTGGGTTCATACCGTGTGGTGACCTTTCCCAGTGACAAAAGGGGCAGCAAGGCACGCATCATCTTGTTGCCATCAAGGGTACTAAGATGGGGTTTTATCGTAGATATGAGATTGTCCATCTACATCATGTCATCTTGCTTAAGGCGTTAGTCTGTTCTTTTGGACTTAATACACTAGATGCATGCTGGATAGCGGTCGATGTGTGGAGTAATAGTAGTAGATGCAGAAAGTATCGGTCTACTTGTTTCGGACATGATGCCTATAGATATAATCATTGCCTTAGATAACGTCACGACTTTGCGCGGTTCTATCAATTGCTCGACAGTAATTCGTTCACCCACCGTCTACTTGCTTTCATGAGAGAAGACACTAGTGAACACTACGGCACCCGGGTCTATTCACGACTATCGTTTCCACTTTCACTTTTACTTTGCTCTGTTTACTTTTTGCTATCAGTTCTCACTTTGCAAATAATCTATAAGGGATTGACAACCCCTTCATAGCGTTGGGTGCAAGCTCTTTGTGTTTGTGCAGGTACTTGTGACTTGACGAGATCTTCCACTGGTTCGATACCTTGGTTCTCAAAACTGAGGGAAATACATACCGCCGCTGTGCTACATCACCCTTTCCTCTTCAAGGGAACACCAACGCAAGGCTCCAAGGCCGCGGGGAAATCCTTTGCATATTTGCCAAGGAAGTCCCTAAAGGCATAGCCGTAGCAGCAGGATTCCTCGCGCCGTACCAGGGAAGGTCTATTGTCGTAGTAGCAGAAGGATTTCTGGCGCCGTTGCCGGGCAGGATCAAGTCAAGAATAGTCTCTCGTCAATGTGCTGATTTCTGGCGTGGGGAGGAGATCTATCCAAGTAGGTGTCACAAACTCATCTCTTGCATTTACCATTTTTGCCAGTTGCCTCTCGTTTTCCTCTCCCCCACTTCACATTTGTCATTTTCATTTGCCTTTCCCCTTTTGCCGTTTCCTTTTGCCTTTTTGCCGTTTTCTTTTGTCTTTTTTCCATTTTCCTTTGCCGGTTTTCTTGCTTGCTTGTGTGGTTGTTTGTTTGTTGAAGTGATCATGGCTGAAAACACCAAACTTTGCGACTTCTTGAGTACCAATAATAATGATTTTATTAGTACTCCGATTGCTCCCGTCACTAGTGCGGAATCGTATGAAATCAACGCAGCTTTGCTGAATCTTGTTATGAAAGAGCAATTCTCTGGCCTTCCTAGTGAAGATGCCGCATCCCATCTCAATACCTTCATTGAGCTTTGCGATATGCAAAAGAAAAGAGATGTGGATAATTACGTGATTAAGTTGAAGCTTTTTCCTTTCTCGTTATGAGATCGCGCAAAAACTTGGTTTTCTTCTTTGCCTAAAAATGGTATCGATTCTTGGGATAAGTGCAAAGATGCTTACATATCCAAGTATTTTCCGCCGGCTAAGATTATCTCCTTACGTAATGATATCATGAATTTCAAGCAACTTGATCATGAACACGTTGCACAATCTTGGGAGAGGATGAAGTTAATGATTAGAAATTGTCCCGCTCATGGCTTGAGTTTGTGGATGATTATACAAATCTTTTACGCTGGTTTGAATTTCGCTTCTCGCAATATCTTGGACTCTACCTCAGGTGGAACGTTCATGGAAATCACGTTAGGAGACGCTTCAAAACTCCTAGACAATAGCATGACCAACTACTCTCAATGGCACACTGAAAGGTCACCTATTAGCAAAAAGGTACACACTATAGAAGAAATTAACTCGCTTAGTGCTAAGATGGATGAGTTTATGAATTTGGTTGCTAGTAGAAATACTCCCTTAGATCCTAATGACATGCCACTATCTTCCTTGATTGAGAGTAGCAACGCTAGTTTGGACGTTAATTTTGTTGGTAGGAACAATTTTGGGAAAAACAATGCTTTTAGAGGAAACTATGTTCCTAGGCCTTTTCCTAGTAACCCCTCTAACAATTATAGCAATTCCTACAACAACACTTATGGAAATCACTACAAATTACCCTCTGATTTGGAGAGTAATATCAAAGAGTACATCAACTCTCAAAAGATTTTCAATGCGTCCATAGAGGAAAAACTACTCAAAATAGACGATTTGGCTAAGAGTGTTGATAGGATGTCTTGTGATATTGATGCTTTGAAAGTTAGATGTGCTCCTCCCAAGGTCAACTTAGACGAAACTTTAAAAGCTATGCATGTCTCTATGAATAAGAGCAAAGAAAGAACCGCCCTAATTGGCGCTAGGCATGAATGGTTTAAAAGGGTGCGTTCTAGTGATGCAAATCACAAAGATCTTAAAGTGGTTGGTGTGACTCCTCTTGAATCTTTGTTTTCGTGTGTCAAACCTATTGATGAAGGGGCTGGATATGAATCCACTTTGGTTGAAAAACGCCCCAATGATTCCGAGTCCACCCATCTTGATGATAAAGGTGTGGAGAGTGGAGTAGAAGAAATCAAAATTATGGGTAGTAATGAAACTCCCACTTTGGATTTCAAGGAATTCAATTATGATAGTTGCTCCTTGTTTGAATGCATTTATTTGATGCAATCCATTGCAAACTCTCCACATGCTTATAGCCAAAGCAAAGCCTTTACCGCCCATATCGTAGATGCTATAATGAAATCTCTTGAAGAGAAGCTCGAATTAGAAGTCTCTATACCTAGAAAACTTCATGATGAGTGGGAACCTACTATCAAAATCAAAATCAAAAACTATGAATGCAATGCTTTGTGTGATTTGGGTGCTAGTGTTTCCGCGATTCCAAAGTCTTTATGTGATATTCTTTGTTTTCATGAGATTGAAGAGTGTTCTCTTAATTTGCATCTTGCAGATTCTACTGTCAAGAAACCCATGGGAAGGATCGATGATTTTCTTATTGTTGCAAATAAGAACTATGTACCTGTGGATTTCATTGTACTTGACATAGATTGCAATCCTTCATGTCCCATTATTCTTGGTAGACCTTTCCTAAGGACTATTGGTGCTATCATCGATATGAAGGAAGGGAATATTAGATTCCAATTTCCCCTAAAGAAGGGCATGGAGCATTTTCCTAAAAAGAAAATAAGATTGCCTTATAAATCTATGATGAGGGCTACTTATGGTTTGAGCACCAAAGATGACTATACGTGATTCCATCACCTTTTGCCTAGCTAAGGGCGTTAAACAATAGCGTTTGTTGGGAGGCAACCCAACGAATCTATCCTTTTTCTTTCTGTTTTGTGTTTTTCACACTTTCATAATTCTGTTATGATTGTGTTTTTTGTGTTTCTTTTTGCGTTTGTGCCAAGCAAAACTGTTATGATTAGTCTTGGGGATGATCGTTTGGTCATGCTGGAAAAGACCGAAACTTTCTGCTCACGAAAAGAAATTTCATTTTTTTCCTGTAAAAGATTTTGAGTTGATTTTTTTTGCTGCTGATTTCTATGGAAATTCTTCAGACTGTCGTAATTTCTCAAAATTTTTGAAGTACCAGAAGTATACGAAGTATACAGATTGCTACAGATTGGTCTGCTGTTAACAGATTCTATTTTTGTTGAGTTGGTTGCTTATTTTGATGAAACTATGGATAGTATCGGGGGGTATTAGCCATGGAAGATTGAAAATACAGTAACCCAACATCAACATAAGTAGAATTTAAGTTTGCTACAGTACCGAAGGAAGTGGTGGTTTGCTTTCTTATACTAATGTTATCACGAGTTTCTGTTTAAGTTTCGTGTTGTGAAGTTTTCATGTTTTGGGTGAAGTTCTTATGGACAAAAATATAAACAGTGGCAAGAGCTCAAGCTTGGGGATGCCCAAGGCACCCCAAGTTGATTCAAGGATGCCATAAAAGCCTAAGCTTGGGGATGCCCCGGGAAGGCATCCCCTCTTTCGTCTTCAATCCATCGGTAACGTTACTTGGGGCTATATTTTTATTCACCACATGTTATGTGTTTTGCTTGGAGCGTATTGTATCGTAGGAGTCTTTTATTTTTGTTGTGTCACAATCATCCTTGCTGCATACCTAGAGAGAGAGACATGCACTCACCGTGATTTTGTCGAGCTTCACTTATATCCTTTGGTTAGACAATTCAGCTCATATGTGCTTCACTTATATCTTTTGAGCTAGTTGCTTTTGCTCTATGTGCTTCACTTATATCTTCTAGAGCACGGCGGTGCGTGGCTTGGTAGTTGATCTATGCTTTGAAACTAGTCTCAAAAGGGGTAGTTATCCAAAGGTATATGAAAACTTCCACCTTCATGTGCATTGAATAGTTAGAGAAGTTTGATTCATCTCAATTAGTTTTGAGTTGTGGTTGTGGTAATATTGAAGTTATATTAGTGAGGTGTTATGGATCTAGAAGTACTTGTGTAGAAGTTAGTGATTCTCGTAGCATGCACATATGGTGAACCGCTATGTGATGAAGTTTGAGCATGATTAGTCTATTGATTGTCATCCTTTGTGTGGCGGTCGGGATCGCGCGATGGTTTATACCTACCAACCCTTCCCCTAGGAGTATGCGTTGAATGCCTTGTTTCGATTACTACTAAAACTTTTGCAACAAGTATATGAGTTCTTCATGACTAATGTTGAGTCCATGGTTTAGATGCACTTTCACCTTCCACCATCACCATCTTCTTTAGTGTCGTGCAACTTTCGCTGGTGCACAAAACTACCCATATAGCCTCCCTCAAAACAGCCACCATACCTACCTACTATGGCTTTTTCAAAGCTATTCCGAGATATATTGCCATACGATTACCACCATGACATGTGCCACCACTTCTACATTGCCATTGCATGATCGTAAGATAGCTAGCATGATGTTTCCATTGATGTTTATGCCATGCTAGATCATTGTCACGATACACTACCGAAGGCATTCCATATAGAGTCATCATTGCTCTAAGTTTTGAGTTGTAAGTGTGGTGATCATCATTGATGGAGCATTGTCCCATGTGAGGAAATAAAATAGGCCAAAGATGCCCGCCAAAATAAAAAAAAAGAGGCCAAAGAGCCCACCAAAAAAAATATGAGAGAAAAAGAGAGAAGGGACAATGCTACCACCTTTCCACACTTGTGCATATTAAGCACCATGATCTTCATGATTGAGAGTCTCTCGTTTAGTCACCACCATATAGCTAGTGGGAAATTCTCATTATATAACTTGGCTTTTATATTCCAATGATAGGCTTCCTCAAAATTGCCTTAGGTCTTTGTGAGCAAGCAAGTTGGATGCACACCCACTAGTTTTCTTTAAGAGCTTTCACATACTCTTAGCTCTAGTGCATCATTTGTATGGCAATCCCTACTCATTCACGTTGATATCTATTGATGAGCATCGCCATAGCTTATTGATATGCCTAGTCAATGTGACCATCTTCTCCTTGTTTGCCTTGCAACCTCCACCACACTCCACACCACTTATAGTGCTAAAACCATGGCTCACGCTCATGTATTGCGTGAGAGTCGAAAAAGTTTGAGAAAGTAAAGGTGTGAAAACAATTACTTGGCCAATACCGGGGTTGTGCATGATTTAAATTCGTTGTGCAATGATGATAGAGCATAGCCAGACTATATGATTTTGTAGGGATAACTTTCTTTTGGCCTTGTTATTTTGAAAGTTCATGATTACCTCGCTAATTTGCTTGAATTATTATTGTCTCCACGTCAATAGCAAACTATTGTTTTGAGGCCAATGGATCTGAACATTCACGTCACATAAGAGGAGTTACAAAGGACATCTATGATAGGTAGCATGAAAGCATCAAAAATTCATTCTTCATCACTTCCCTACTCGAGGACGAGCAGGAGTTAAGCTTGGGGATGCTTGATACGTCTCAAACGTATCTATAATTTTTGATGGTTTCACGTTGTTATCTTGTCAACTTTGGATGTTTTGTTTACCTTTTATATCTTTTTTGGGACTAACTTATTAATCCAGTGCCAAGTGCCAGTTCCTGTTTTTTGTGTGTTTTTGACTCTTTTCAGATCTGATTTTGGAACGGAGTCCAAACGGAATAAAATCCCCGAAATAATTTTTTCCAGAACGGAAGAAGATCGGGAAGCTTGAGGGAAAAGGCAGTGGGCCCACAGGGAGCCCACAAGCCCTGTTGCCGCGGCCAGGGGGGAGGTCGCGGCAACCAAGCTTGTGCTCCCCTGGCGCTCCCCTGCCCTGTCTTTCGCCTATAAATTCCCTAAAAATCCAGAAAAATCACGGCATCCACGAAAACACTTTTCCACCGCCGCAAGCTTCCTTTTCCGCGAGATCTCATCTTGAGACCCTTCCCGTTGCCCTGCCGGAGGGGACTTTGGAGTTGGAGGGCTTCTACATCAACATCATCGTCTCTGCAATGACTCGTGAGTAGTCTACTTCAGACCTACGGGTCCGTAGTTAGTAGCTAGATGGCTTCTATCTCTTGGATCTTCAATAAAAAGTTCTCCATGTTCTTCATGGAGATCTATCCTATGTAATCCTCTTTGGCGGTGTGTTTGTCGAGATCCGATGAATTGTGGATTCGTGATAAGATTATCTATGAATTATATTTGAGTCTTTGCTGATTTCTTATATGCATGATTTGATATCCTTGTAAGTCTCTCCGAGTCTTGGGTTTTGTTTGGCCAACTAGATCTATTATTCTTGCAATGGGAGAAGTGCTTTGTTTTGGGTTCATACATATGGTGACCTTTCCCAGTGACAGAAGGGGCAGGAAGGCATGCATCATGTTGTCGCCATCAAGGGTAACAAGATGGGATTTTATCGTAGATATGAGATTGTCCATCTACATCATGTCATCTTGCTTAAGGCGTTAGTGTGTTCTTTTGGACTTAATACACTAGATGCATGCTGGATAGCGGTCGACGTGTGGAGTAATAGTAGTAGATGCCGAAAGTATCGGTCTACTTGTTTTGGACGTGGTGCCTATAGATATAATCATTGCCTTAGATAACGTCACGACTTTGCGCGGTTCTATCAATTGCTTGACAGTAATTCGTTCACCCACCGTCTACTTGCTTTCATGAGAGAAGCCACTAGTGAACACTACGTCCCCTGGGTCTATTCACGACTATCGTTTGCACTTTCACTTTTACTTTGCTCTGTTTACTTTTTGCTTTCAGTTCTCACTTTTTAAACAATCTATAAGGGATTGACAACCCCTTCTTAGCGTTGGGTGCAAGCTCTTTGTGTTTGTGCACGTACTTGTGACTTGACGAGATCTTCCACTGGTTCGATACCTTGGTTCTCAAAACTGAGGGAAATACTTACCGCCGCTGTGCTACATCACCCTTTCCTCTTCAAGGGAACACCAACGCAAGGCTCCAAGGTCGCGGGGAAATCCTTTGCATATTTGCCAAGGAAGTCCCTAAAGGCGTAGCCGTAGCAGCAGGATTCCTGGCGCCGTACCAGGGATGGTCTGTTGTCGCAGTAGTAGTCACCATGACTGAAAACACCAAACTTTGTGAATTCTCGAATACTAATAATAATGATTTTATTAGTACTCCGATTGCTCCCGCCACTAGTGCGGAGTCATAAGAAATCAATGCCGCTTTGCTGAATCTTGTTATGAAAGAGCAATTTTCCGGCCTTCCTAGTGAAGATCTCGCATCCCATCTCAATACCTTCATTGAGCTTTGCGATATGCAAAAGAAGAAAGATGTGGATAATGATGTGATTAAATTGAAGCTTTTTTCATTTCTCGTTGTGAGATCGAGCAAAAACTTGGTTTTCGTCTTTGCCCAAAAATAGTATCGATTCTTGGGATAAGTGCAAAGATGCTTATATATCCAAGTTTTTTCCGCCTGCTAAGATTATCTCTCTCCTAATGATATCATGAATTTTAAGCAACTTGATCATGAACATGTTGCACAATCTTGGGAGATAATGAAATTGATGATTAGAAATTGTCCCGCTCATGGCTTGAGTCTTTGGATGATTATACAAATCTTCTACGTTGGCTTGAATTTTGTTTCTAGCAATATTTTGGACTCCGCCTCAGGTGGAACATTCATGAAATCACGTTAGGAGAAGCCAGAAAACTCTTAGACAATATCATGACAAACTACTCTCAGTGGCACATTGAAAGGTCACCTACTAGTAAGAAGGTACATGCTATAGAAGAAATTAACTCGTTGAGTGCTAAGATGGATGAGTTAATGAATTTGGTTGCTAGTAGAAGTGCTCCTTTAGATCCTAATGATATGCCCTTGTCTTCCTTGATTGAGAGTAGCAACGCTAGCTTGGACGTTAATTTTGTTGGTAGGAATAATTTTGGCAACAACAATGCTTTTAGAGGAAACTATGTTCCTAGGCCTTTTCCTAGTAACTCCTCTAATAACTTTGGCAACTCCTACAACAATACTCATGGAAATTAAAATAGATTACACTCTGATCTAGAGAGTAATATCAAAGAGTTTATCAATTCGCAAAATATTTTCAATGCATCCATGGAGGAAAAACTACGCAAAATTGACGATTTGTCTAAGAGCATTGATAGAATGTCTAGTGATATTGATGCTTTGAAAGTTAGACGTGCTCCTCCCAAGATCAACATGGATGAAACTTTAAAAGCTGGCTTGAATTTCGCTTCTAGAAACATCTTGGACTCCGCCTCAGGTGGAACGTTCATGGAAATCACGTTAGGAGAAGCCACAAAACTCTTAGACAATATCATGACGAACTACTCTCAGTGTCACACTTGAAGGTCACCTACTAGTAAGAAGGTACAAGCTATAGAAGAAATTAAACCGTTGAGCGCTAAGATGGATGAGTTAATGAATTTGGTTGCTAGTAGAAGCGCTCCTTTAGATCCTAATGATATGCCCTTGTCATCCTTGATTGAGAGTAGCAACACTAGCTTGGACGTTAATTTTGTTGGTAGGAATAATTTTGGCAACAACAATGCTTTTAGAGGAAACTATGTTCCTAGGCCTTTTCCTAGTAACTCCTCTAATAACTTTGGCAACTCCTACAACAACACTCATGTAAATTACAATAGATTACCCTCTGATCTAGAGAGTAATATAAAAGAGTTTATCAACTCGCAATTTTTTTTCAATGCGTCCATAGAGGAAAAACTACTCAAAATTGACGATTTGGCTAAGAACGTTGATAGAATGCCTAGTGATATTGATTCTTTGAAAGTTAGATGTGCTCCTCCCAATATCAATATGGATGAAACTTTGAAAGCTATGCGTGTTTCCATGAGTGAGAGCAAAGAAAGAACCGCGCAAATTCGTGCTAGACATGAATGGCTTAAAAAGGTGTGTTCTCGTGATAAGAATCACGAAGATCTTAAAGTGCTTGGTGTGACTCCCATTGATTCTTTGTTTTCCTGTGTCAAACCTAATTATGATGGGGCTATATATGAATCCACTTTGGTTGAAAAACGCCACAATGATTCGGAGTCCATCTATCTTGATGCTAAAAGCATTGAAAGTGGAGTAGAAGATATTAAAACTTTGAGTAGTAATGAAATTACTACTTTGGATTTCAAGGAATTCAATTATGATAGTTGCTCCTTGATTGAATGCATTTCCTTGATGAAATCCATGCTAAACTCTCCACGCGCTTATAGCCAAAACAAGGCCTTTACCGATCATATCGTGGAAGCTATGATAAAATCTCTTGAAGAGAAACTTGAATTGGAAGTCTCTATCCCTAGAAATCTTCATGATGAGTGGGAACCTACTATCAAAATCAAAATCAAAAACTATGAATGCAATGCTTTGTGTGATTTGGGTGCTAGTGTTTCCGCGATTCCAAAGTCTTTATGTGATGTTCTGGGTTTTAATGAGCTTGAAGAGTGTTCTCCTAATTTGCATCTTGCGGATTCTACTGTCAAGAAACCCATGGGAAGGATCAATGATGTTCTTATTATTGCAAATAGGAACTATGTACCCGTGGATTTCATTGTGCTTGACATTGATTGCAATCCTACATGCCCTATTATTCTTGGTAGACCTTTCCTAAGGACCATCGGTGTATCATCGATATGAAGGAAGGGAATATTAGATTTCAATTTCCTTTAAAGAAGGGCATGTAGAACTTTCCAAGAAATAAAATAAGATTGCCTTATGAATCCATGATGAGGGCCACTTATGGTTTGAGCACCAAAGACGACGATACGTGATTCTATCGCCTTATGCCTAGCTAAGGGCGTTAAACAATAGAGCTTGATGGGAGGCAACCCAATGAATTTATTTCTTTTTCTTTCTGTTTTGTTGCGTCCACACCATCATAATTCTATTATGGTTTTGTTTTTTGTGTTTCTTTTTGTGTTTGAGCCAAGCAAAACCTTTATGACTAGTCTTGGTGATGGTTGTTTAATCCTGCTGGAAAAAGACAGAAACTTTTCGCTCACGAGATGATTTTTCATTTTCATTCAGAATGATCTTTTGAGTTGATTATTTTTGCTGCTAGTTTATATGCCTTTTTCCCAGGCAGTCGTAAGGTTTCAGAATTTTTGAGGTACCAAAAGTATATGAAGTATACAGATTGCTACAGATTAGTCTGTTTTTGAGAGATTCTATTTTTGTTGAGTTGGTTGCATGTTTTGATGAAACTATGGATAGTATCGGGGGTACTAGCCATGGGAAAGTAAGAATACATTAGCATAACACCAATATAAATAGAAATCAAGATTGCTACAGTACCTAAAGTGTTGGTAGTTTGTTTCTTGTGCTAATGTTATCACGATTTTCTCTTTAAGTTTTGTGTTGTGAAGTTTTCAAGTTTTGGGTGATGTTCTCATGGACAAAGAGATAAGGAGTGGAAAGAGCTCAAGCTTGGGTATGCCCGAGGCATCCCAAGCCAAATTCAAGGACACCAAAAAGCCTAAGCTTGGGGATGCCCCGGGAAGGCATCCCCTCTTTCATCTTCAATCCATCGGTAACATTACTTGGAGCTATATTTTTATTCACCACATGATATGTGTTTTGCTTGGAGCATCTTGTATCTTAGGAGTCTTTTCTTTTTGTTGTGTCACAATCATCCTTGCTGCGCACCTTTTGAGAGAGACATGCACTCATCGTGATTTTGCTAGAATGCTCATCGTGCTTCACTTATATCTTTTGAGCTAGATAATTTTGCTCTATGTGCTTCACTTAGATCTTGTAGAGCACGGCGGTGCGTGACTTGGTAGTTGGCTTATGCTATGAAAGTAGTCCCAAAGGTGATAGGTACCCAAATAGGATACAAAAATCTCCATCTTCATGTGCACTGAGTAGAAAGAGAAGTCTTGATTCCTTTCAATTAGTTTTGAGACATGGATTTGGTAATATTAAGAGTTATGTTAGTAGGGTGTTGTGAATCTAGAAATACTTGTGTTGAAGTTAGTGATTCCCGTAGCATGCACGTATGGTGAACCGCTATGTTAGGAAGTCGAAGCATAATTGATCTATTGATTGTCATCCTTTGTGTTGAGGTCGGGATCGCGCGATGGTTAACACCTACCAACCCTTTCCCTAGGAGTATGCGTTTAGCACTTTGTTTCGATTACTAATAAAAACTTTCGCAACAAGTATGTGAGTTCTTCATGACTAATGTGAGTCAATGGTATAGATGCACTTTCACCTTCCACCATTACTATCCTCTCTAGTACCACGCAATTCTCGCCGGTGCACAAACACACCATATGCCTTGCTCAAAACAGCCACCATACCTACCTACTATGGCATTTTCATAGCCATTCCGAGATATATTTCCATACAACTCCCACCGTTCCATCTCATGACTTGTGCGGTCACTCTCATATTGCCATTACATGATCATAAGATAGCTAGCAAGATGTTTCAACGTCATACGCCAAGCTAGATCGTTGCACATCCCGGTACACTGCCGGAGGCATTTCCTATAAAGTCATCATCGTTCTAAGCTTTGAGGTGTGAGTAAATAAAAGTGTGATGATCATCATTATTGTAGCATTATCCCATGTGAGAAAAAAATAAAAAAAATAGAAGAGGCCAAAGAGCCCAAATAAAAAAAGGAGATGCCCAAGAGCCCAAATAAAAAAAGAGAAAAAGAGAGAAGGAACAATGCTACTATCTTTTTCCACACTTGTGCTTCATAATAGCACCATGTTCTTCATGATTGAGAGCCTCTCATTTTGTCACCACCATAAGCTAGTGGGAATCTTTATTATATAACTTGGCTTGTATATTCCAATGATGGGCTTCCTCAAAATTGCCCTAGGTCTTCGAGAGCAAGCAAGTTGGATGCACATCCACTAGTTATCCTTTTGAGCTTTGACATACTTATAGCTCTAGTGCATCGTTTGTATGGCAATCCCTACTCATTCACATTGATTTCTATTAATGGGCATCTCCATAGCCCTTTGATACGCCGAGTCAATGTGACCATGTCCTCCTTTTTTGTCTCACAACCACCACCACACTCTATTCCACATATGGTGCTATATCCATGGCTCACGCTCATGTATTGCGTGATAGTTACAAAAAGTTTGAGAAAGTAAGAGTGTGAAAACAATTACTTGGCCAATACCGGGGTTGTGCATGATTTACATTAGTTGTGTGAGGATGATGGAGCATAGCCAGACTATATGATTTTGTAGGAATAAATTTCTTTGGCCTTGTTATTTTGAAAGTTCATGATTACCTTGCTAGTTTGCTTGAAGTATTATTGTTTTCATGTCAATAGCAAACTATTGTTTTGAATCTTACGGATCTGAACATTCATGTCACATGAAAGAAGTTGCAAAGGACAACTATGCTAGGTAGCATTCCACATCAAAAGTTCATTCTTTATCACTTCCCTACTCGAGGACAAGCAGGAGTTAAGCTTGGGATGCTTGATACGTCTCCAACGTATCTATAATTTTTGATGGTTTCATGCTATTATCTTGTCAAACTTTGGATGTTTTGTATGCCTTTTATATATTTTTTTGGACTAACTTATTAACTTAGTGCCAAGTGCCAGTTCCTGTTTTTTCCGTGTTTTTGACCCTTTTCAGAGGAGAATTTTAAACGGAGTCCAAACGGAATAAAATCTGCGGAATGATTTTTTCTGTAACAGAAGACACGCTGAAGACTTGAGAACCAAGGCAGGAGACCTCGAAGGAGGTCACAAGCCCACCAGGCCCGGCCTAGGGGGGTCGGGCCTGGCAGGCTTGTGAGCTCCCCGTGGCTCCCCTGCCCTAGGTTTTTCGCCTATATATTCCCTAAATTCCCAGAAAAAATCAGGAGATCATCGAAAGTACTTTTCCGCCGCCGCAAGCTTGTGTCTCCGCAAGATCCCATTTGGGGCACTTTCTGGTGCCCTGCCGGAGGGGGATTTGGATAGAGAGGGCTTCTTCATCAACACCATGACCTCTCCGATGATGCGTGAGTAGTTCGCCATAGACCTACGGGTCCATAGCTAGTAGCTAGATGGCTTCTTCTCTCTCTTGGATCTTCAATACAAAGTTCTCCATGATCTTCACGAAGATCTATCCGATGTAATCTTCTTTTGCGGTGTGTTTGTCGAGATCCGATGAATTGTGGATTTATGATTAGATTATCTATGAATCTTATTTGAGTTTCTCCTGATCTCTTATATGCATGATTTCATATCCTTGTAATTCTCTTCGAGTTGTGGTTTTTTTGGCCAACTAGATCTATGATTCTTGCAATGGGAGAAGTGCTTGGTTTTTGGTTCATACTGTGCGGTGACATCACCCAGTGACAGAAGGGGTAGCGAGGCATGTATCGTGTTGTTGCCATCAAGGGTAAAAAGATGGGGTTTTCATCATTGGTTTGAGATTATCCCTCTACATCATGTCATCTTGCTTAAGGCGTTACTCTGTTCGTCATGAACTCAATACACTAGATGCATGATGGATAGCGGTCGATGTGTGGACTAATAGTAGTAGATGCAGAAAGCATCGGTCTACTTGTCTCGGACGTGATGCCTATATGTATGATCATTGCCTTAGATATCGTCATGACTTTGCGCGGTTCTATCAATTGCTCGACAGTAATTTGTTCACCCACCGTGATATTTGCTATTTTGAGAGAAGCCTCTAGTGAACACTATGGCCCCCGGGTCTACTCCACATTATATTTTCAGCCTTACTATTTTACTTCGTTGCACTTTCCGCCTTAAGATCTCACTTTGCAATCAATCTTGAAGGGATTGACAACCCCTTTATAGCATTGGGTGCAAGCTCTTTTGTGTTTGTGCAGGTACTCTGGACTTGACGAGATTCTCCTACTGGATTGATACCTTGGTTCTCAAACTGAGGGAAATACTTACTGCTCGTGTGTTGCATCGCCCTTTCCTCTTCAAGGGAAAAACCAACGCAAGCTCAAGAGACGACAGAAGATCTCTGTCGCCGTAGCAGTGAACACTTGCTATATCTTTCACAACTGTGCTCCTTATTTTGGCTTGCACGTATATTGATGGATTTTGTTATGAGGAAGCTATTCTTTCTATCATTAAAAGATAAGGCTTTGGATTGGTATAGGCTTCTTGATAACTCTCATTTCATAAATTGGCAAGATCTTATGCCTCTCTTTTATGCAAAGTTTTATCCTCTTTATGAAATACACTGAGACATGAATTATATTTATAACTCTTGGTCTAATGATGGAGAAAGCATCGCTCAAGCTTGGGGGAGATTGAAGTCCTTAATGCTCAAATGTCCCAACCATGAGCTCTCTAAAGAAATTAGTCTTACAAATTTTTATGCAAGGCTTTCTCGTCAAGACAAAGAGATGCTTGATGCTTCCTCTAGTGGGGCATTCTCCAACGAAGGCACTGAAGCTAAGTGGGATCTTATTGAAAGGATCCAGAAGAACACTGAAGACTGGGAGATTGATAAAGGTGTTGAACCCGTTATAAATTATGAGCGTGATTACATCGAGAGCTATGTGGAAACTGGTTACTTTAATACCTTTTCTGCTAAGATTGGTCTTGATTCCCAGCTTCTAATTAATTTTTGCAAAGACTTTGCCTCTCATATTGACTCTTCTAAAAAGAAGGAGGTTCAACATCATAAACCTTTTAAGGAATTACCTTTTGATATTAATGTTGTTGACCCTATCTTGCCTGCAGTTGAATATGAAAAGCCCCCTTTCCCGCAAGGATGAGGGATCATTCTTTTGTCACAGGCATCCTGAATAAAAGTGAAAGAACGTCTGATGAGCATGAGGACCTGATTAAAGTCGATCCTGAAGTTGCATTAGTCAAGGATCGTGTTACTAGTAATATTGAGGATTCCAATATAAATTTTTGTGCTCTTTCCACTAACCTTGTTACAACCAAGAATAAAGGCCCAATTTCAGGTACTCTAGTTGTATCTGTTAAAATAGGAGATCATAATTATTATGGGCTATGTGATTTGGGATCAAGTGCTAGAGCTATTCCTTTTCCACTTTATCAAGAGATCATGAATGAGATTCTACCATGCGAAATTGAAGAAGTTGATGTTACTATTCATCTTGTAAACAAAGAAACTATCTCTCCTATTGGAATTGTGTGAGATGTTGAAGTTCTATGTGGAAAGGTAAAATATCATACCGACTTTCTAGTACTTGGTTCAGTGCAAGATAGTTTTTGTCATATTATCTTTGGTAGGCCTTTTCTCAAAACTTGTGGAGCTATTATAGATTGGAGGAAGGGAAAAGTATCTGTTGAATTTAATGGTGAGCCCTATGAATTTAACTTTTCTAAATTCTCGAAGCAAACTCGTGGTACTGATATGCCTAGTAATGATAAAATCACTACAAGAAATATGTCAACTAATGACCTTTTGTCAGTGACGCTGGAAGGAATGGTCATAAATCTATGACCATTTGACATCATTTAGTTGTAAGCTGTCTGGAGGGGCCCTAGCCCCAAAAACCAACGACCATTTTCATCAGAAAGGTCATCACTTGCTTACTGGAAAAGGTCATAAATCGGACAGCACCTGGCACTACTATCAATGGTCGTTACTAGGCTGGTGACCAGCGGTGGTGGTGCTGACGCCACGGCCACCTCACCCATCGGCAGTTGTTGCTGTTGCTCTTGCTATCTACATCAGAGAGCTGAATTGAGATGTTGCTTGTTGCTAACTAGTCGACCATAACATCCTGTCATAACATCAGTGAAGCAAAATAGAAGCAGCAAAATAGAAGCAGCCATAACATCTAGCCATAATTAACATCAAAAGTATAACACATTCTAACACAGTTCACAACAACAGGCCGATAACACAGTGCGCAAAAGTACAACAGTTCACAACGACGACGATAAACCGAGGATCATGGAGGGTGACGACTAAATGGGACCTAGAGCCTTCAGGAGGGCTGCATGCTCTACCCTGGTCTTGATGTCTTGATCAGCACTCTGCGATAAACCGCGTGCATGCGACATCAGGTGTTCATAAATCTCATCCCTGGGCTTTAGCTTTGTGGTGCAGTATGGGCATCTAAACATCCCCTCCTGAAGTAGGCCGCCTTCCCCTTCTCCGTGATCTTCTGGGCTTCCTTCTCAATGAAGGACTCTTTGTTGTCGTCCTCCATGTCATCTCTAGAGTTATACTGCACACACAAATTAATTGCGCACACATTATGCATTCATATAGGCATTATGGAGCCAGAACACACACTTGTGATTCAGAATGATGCAATGAACAAACATCAGATAATTCCCATTTACCAAATTTTAATGAACAAACAAAGAAAAAAGTCGTGTACAGTAATCTAATTAAACAAAGAACATTAAAACACTCTCTACATCAATTTCATTAAAAAGCCCACCAACATGCATTCATATAGTGCTTACGCTGAACTAAAATAGTTGGGATTACCTCATACGGTTCGTCGTCGTCGTAGTCAGAGTCATATGGGCTCTTGAACCCAGTCTTGGTGAGCTTCCTCTTCATGCCTGCAGCTTCCTTTTCCTACAATATAAGTAATTTGATTAGTGCAAACTATGTAACACCGTATTCAAAAGGTCAAGCATTCAACAATGTGCTTCTAATTACATTCATAGTGGTGCTGCATCAGCCACCCTATTCCCTGCACTGGGTCTGTCCTTTGTGCATTTCACTTATACAATCTTTTGATCCTTCATACAAAGATTTAAATGTCCTTTCAAAAAACAAACTATACTCTGTAACTATATGTTATGTATACACTTCTTTTGTCAGGACATGTGCTGGATGTCGCAATGAAATTGGCCATGGACGTAATCAACCAATATATGACTATACTGTAACTATATGCTTGTAATCAGCCAATATATGACTATAAGGTAGCTCTTTGTTGTTTTGTGTACTAATTAAGCAGTTGCATCGATATTGACTTTACCAACAAAAACATGCAGTTCTCCATGTCAGGAAACCATCCAGACCATAAAATTTGTTACAAGGAGCGCTTTCATCCAAAATGTGATGTCTGCAAGCAATTTGTAAGTATCACTTCATTATCTTTTCTTATCTGTTTGCATAAGACGATTCTCTCTGTTCTGCATTTTATATAGCAGTGTTGGAAATATGCCCTAGAGGCAATAATAAATTATTTATTATTATATTTCTTTGTTCATGGTAATCGTTTATTATCCATGCTATAATTGTATTGATTGGAAACACAATACTTGTGTGGATACATAGACAAAACACTGTCCCTAGTAAGCCTCTAGTTGACTAGCTCGTTGATCAAAGATGGTCAAGGTTTCCTGACCATAGGCAAGTGTTGTCACTTGATAACGGGATCACATCATTAGGAGAATCATGTGATGGACTAGACCCAAACTAATAGACGTAGCATGTTGATCGTGTCATTTTGTTGCTACTGTTTTCTGCGTGTCAAGTATTTGTTCCTATGACCATGAGATCATATAACTCACTGACACCGGAGGAATGCTTTGTGTGTATCAAACGTCGCAACGTAATTGGGTGACTATAAAGATGCTCTACAGGTATCTCCGAAGGTGTTCGTTGAGTTAGTATGGATCGAGACTAGGATTTGTCACTCCGTGTGACGGAGAGGTATCTCGGGGCCCACTCGGTAATACAACATCACACACAAGCCTTGCAAGCAATGTGACTTAGTGTAAGTTGCGGGATCTTGTATTACAGAACAAGTAAAGAGACTTGCCGGTAAACGAGATTGAAATAGGTATGCGGATACTGACGATCGAATCTCGGGCAAGTAACATACCGAAGAACAAAGGGAATGACATACGGGATTATATGAATCCTTGGCACTGAGGTTCAAACGATAAGATCTTCGTAGAATATGTAGGATCCAATATGGGCATCCAGGTCCCGCTATTGGATATTGACCGAGGAGTCTCTCGGGTCATGTCTACATAGTTCTCGAACCCGCAGGGTCTGCACACTTAAGGTTCGACGTTGTTTTATGCGTATTTGAGTTATATGGTTGGTTACCGAATGTTGTTCGGAGTCCTGGATGAGATCACGGACGTCACGAGGGTTTCCGGAATGGTCCGGAAACAAAGATTGATATATAGGATGACCTCATTTGATTACCGGAAGGTTTTCGGAGTTACCGGGAATGTACCGGGAATGACGAATGGGTTCCGGGTGTTCACCGGGGGGGGCAACCCACCCCGGGGAAGCCCATAGGCCTTGGGGGTGGCGCACCAGACCTTAGTGGGCTGGTGGGATAGCCCAAGAAGGCCCTATGCGCCATAGGAAGAAAATCAAAGAGAAAAAAAAGAGGAGGTGGGAAAAGGGGGAAGGACTCCTCCTTCCAAACCTAGTTGGATTCGGTTTGGAAGGGGAGGACTCCCTCCCCTTGGCTCGGCCGACCCCCTTGGGGCCTCTCGAGCCCCAAGGCAAGGCTCCCCCTCTTCCCCCTATATATACGGAGGTTTTAGGGCTGATTTGAGACAACTTTTGCCACGGCAGCCCGACCACATACCTCCACGGTTTTTCCTCTACATCGCGTTTCTGCGGAGCTCGGGCGAAGCCCTGCAGAGATTAGATCACCACCAACCTCCGGAGCGCCGTCACGCTGCCGAAGAACTCATCTACCTCTCCGTCTCTCTTGCTGGATCAAGAAGGCCGAGATCATCGTCGAGCTGTACGTGTGCTGAACACGGAGGTGCCGTCCGTTCGGCACTAGATCGGAGCGGATCGTGGGACGGATCGCGGGACGGTTCATGGGACGGTTCGCGGGGCGGATCGAGGGACGTGAGGACGTTCCACTACATCAACCGCATTTCTTAACGCTTCTGCTGTGCGATCTACAAGGGTACGTAGATTGGAAATCCCCTCTCATAGATGGACATCACCATGATAGGTCTTCGTGCGCGTAGGAAATTTTTTGTTTCCCATGCGACGTTCCCCAACAAGCAAAACATTGCACTATTGGGCTGCTCAGCCCCTGCTCTGCCCCGGTGAGGGGATAACCACAACAAATCTATCAACATATCCGGCACATAATAAAATCTAAGCACATGCAGCAATCAAGATCCCAATTCAAATCCTAACTCTTATTAAATGCTTACTAATAATCCCAATAAAATGCAAGAGAGGGGGCAGACCTAGGCGAAATTTAGGAATGGGTGTTCGTATATATCAAGCACATGATTTAGGTGAAATATTTACTAATAAGAGAAAGATTCCGTTGATTCAAGCCAACAAAATGCAAAAGTTCGCCAACACATGCAAAAGTAGAGTGTGTTCTGCTCTCTGAATATATGAAATCAGAAAACCCTATCTAAATAATCTCCTGCTTATCAACGATAACTATGACAGCATGGGAACGGGAAGCATTACCACATCCACATGCACAAATCAAGATTGAAATTAAAGAAATCCAAGTCTCAATATATAAATCTATGTAGCATTCAAGCACGAATCAACTATAAAAAACCCAGAAAACCCTATCTAAAAAACCCACATCATCGTCAGTAGCACCGCTCGAGGTCGTGTCCTCCTACTTCGGCACCTCCGCAGCGGCGACAACGGTTGCGGTCGTGTCCTCCTGCTTAGGCACAGGCACCTCCTTCTCTTCCGCAGCAGCGGCGACAGCGGTTGCGGTCGTGTCGACCTCCTGCTGCTTCGGCAGATCCACAACGGCGACGGCGCGACGAGCGCCCTCCATTGGGAAACGAGGCGATGAGGGAGACGGTGCGACGAGGGAGACGCGGGAGACAAAGTGGGAGACGAGGCGATGAAGTGGGAGACGAGGGAGACGAAGTGGCAGTTCCCTCTTTATATGATGTGACAGTTCCTGCAACGTCCCATCCGCCACGTGCCGTCCGGGACATCTTACAAAAAAACAAATGGCATAGACACCTTCAAAAAAACAAATGGCCCGCTCGAACCTGGTCGGCACGAACCGGTTCGGTCGGTCTTTGTGTCTCTCTCGAACCTGGTCGACCGAGCCAGTCTACTCTGCTCGCGCTCTGCCCCCCTCGTCGCCGAAGCTCGTCGGCCATCATCACCCCCGCCGCGCCATGGTTTACGAGGATGAGAGTAGCAACGACCTGTCGAGCCTGGACATCAGCTCTTCCTCGGATGGCATGATGTACCGGGTAATTTGTAGAGCTAGGGTTAGGTTTAGGGTTTCGGTTTCTTCACATTGGGGATTTATCTCTATTTCCTGGTTCTTCTTTAGATCCCTGCTAGCATCGATGACAAAGACTACATGGGCATCGAGAATTCTACCCTGGATGTTTGCTTGGAGCATGGGCTGCCGCCTGAGCGTCACGTAGCATTCGAAGGATTTGAGACAGGGAGAAGATTTTTAGTGTGTGCTCAGCCGGTTAGTTATATCTTCTTTAGTGTTAGACATGCATGAAGTTGCCTCTGCTTTTTCTATCTGGCTCAAAAGATTCAGACTATCAGTGTTTACTACATCACTGTCATTGTTTGTTTAGCTCAAATATTCAGACTGCCAGTGTTTACCACATCACTGTCATTGTTTGTTTAGCTCAAATATTCAGACTGTCATTGTTTATTACAGCACTGTCATTGCTAGTTTAGCTAAAAGATTCTGGCTTGTTACAGCACTGTCATTGCTTGTTTATTACAGCACTGTCATTGCATATTTATTACAGAATTCTGGCTTGTTATTTTCTGGTTATTTTGTATGGTTGAAGTACTGGTTATTTTGTATTGCAGCCACCTCAAAACTGTGGTTTTGTTGGTTGGGTAGACCAAGAGTGGCCTCCCACAATGCAAAATGCATTGTTAAAACTGTGGGAAATATTGGAAGACAGCAAGAGTGCTAGGAGGGATGATAATTTGGAGAATTCACTGAAAATTCACCACCTCACACAGGAGAAAAGAAATCTTGACGCAAACTATGAAAAACTAGTAGAAGATGTGAATCAACTGCTCAACCTTGCAGAAGCTCAAGGCGGGGTCATTAGGACCCAGAAGGCAAATCATTTGAAGGAGAAGGACAAACTTAATGATGAAATTTTGGTGCTCAACATTCACATTGATGGTCTGAAGAAAGGACTTTAGAATCTGATTAAACGCAGGGATGAGCTGAAGATCTAGATTGCTAATGAGTTGAAAGCATTGGAGAAGAACCAAGAGAAGTTGAAGATGATCAGGGACATTTTGGATGGATGAGATGATCAGATGAAGATGAAGTCCACTATGCTATGGTTGATGTGTTGTTGTGTTGCTGTGTTGCTCTTTTGTACCAATGTTGTAATGCAAGATGATCAGAATCTCTATATTATGTATAATTAAGTGACTCCACTATGCTATGTTTGTAACTGTACTATGCTATTGTTGGTGTGTTGCTCTTTTGTAGCAATGTTGTAATGCAAGATGAGAAGAATATCTAAATTATGTATGATTAAGTGACTTTATCTTTGTTCAACCCAAGTATGTTGATAGATTGGTTGATCTTACTTGTTGTATCTTACTTGTTGTATCTTAAAAGATGAGAAGAATCTCTTAATTATGTATGAGATGAAGTATCTATTTAATCATAGAAACACCAAAAGGTTTCCAAGTTTCAACCACTAGGTAGGAACGGTCATGCCCGCCGTTTCGACCGCATTTTGAAACGGCCATGAAAAATTCAAAAACAATCAAAAAAATGGGAAACCTTTGCATTATGTCATCATATGTGATAAAGTTACCATGTAAAATAATAAACTTGTAAGACGACAATTATTTTTAAAAAGTGTTCACACAAATGAGCTATCATGTGTGAAGATTCATGGCTTTCAAGCCACATGATCAATCTCATAGCCATATTCATGGCATAGTTTGTTGAAATGGTCTCATATTTTGCATAATGGTTCATGTTGGAGTGAAAACAATGTTGATTAGGAAAGTTTTCATCTTCCTTGTATGAAAATATCAATTTTCATTTTTCAAGTGCCCGAAATGAGTTTTTTTGTGAAGGACCTACCATATATTTGTTTCAAAATTGATCCAAATCATTTTTCTAACATACTAGGCCATATTTAATGGAGAATTGACAAAATGGTAGGGTGTCAAAAGCTTTTATCCATCTCTCGTGAAAAAGACAAATCTATGTCGAATCAGTTGGAAGCGGGTCAAATTTTAACTTCGTCTGCCTTATAGTTTGCTCTTTATTTTTTCCAAAAATCATTTCTAGGTAC
The DNA here is from genome assembly GCF_904849725.1 of Hordeum vulgare subsp. vulgare. Classification (NCBI taxonomy): domain Eukaryota; kingdom Viridiplantae; phylum Streptophyta; class Magnoliopsida; order Poales; family Poaceae; genus Hordeum; species Hordeum vulgare. The sequence goes on along the minus strand of NC_058524.1, from coordinate 535,812,959 downwards.
ACAAGTATTTATTTAATCATAGAAACACCAAAAGGTTTCCAAGATTCAACCACTAGGTAGGAACGGTCATGCCCGCCGTTTCGATCGCATTTTGAAACGACCATGAAAAATTCAAACAAAATCAAAAAAATGGGAATCCTTTGCATTATGTCATCATATGTGATAAAGTTACCATGTAAAATAATAAACGTGTAAAACGACAATTATTTTTAAAAAGTGTTCACACAAATGAGCTATCATGTGTGAAGATTCATGGCTTTCAAGCCACATGATCAATCTCATGGCCATATTCATGGCATAGTTTGTTGAAATGGTCTCATATTTTGCAAAATGGTGCATGTTGGAGTGACAAACAATGTTGATTAGGGAAGTTATCATCTTCCTTGTATGAAAAATTCATTTTTCATTTTTCAAGTGCCCGAAATGAGTTTTTTTGTGAAGGACCTACCATATATTTGTTTGAAATTTGGTCCAAATTATTTTTATAACATACTAGGCCATATTTAAGGTATAATTGACAAAATGGTTGGGTGTCAAAATCTTTTATCCATCTCTCGTGAAAAAGACAAATCTATGTCGAATCAGCTCGAAGCGGGTCAAATTTGAACTGCGGCTGCCTTATAGTTTGCTCTTTATTTTTTCCAAAAATCATTTCTAGGTACACAAGTATCTATTTAATCATAGAAACACCAAAAGGTTTCCTAGATTCAACCACTAGGTAGGAACGGTCATGCCCGCCGTTTTGACCGCATTTTGAAACGGCCCTGAAAAATTCAAAAAAAAAATCAAAAAATGGGAAACCTTTGCATTATGCCATCATATGTGACAAAGTTACCATGTAAAATAATAAAATTGTAATACGACAATTATTTTTAAAAAGTATTCACACAAATGAGCTATCATGTGTGAAGATTCATGTCTTTCAAGGCACATGATCAATCTCATGGCCATATTCATGGCATAGTTTGTTGAAATGGTCTCATATTTTGCATAATGGTGCATGTTGGAGTGACAAACAATGTTGATTAGGGAAGTTATCATCTTCCTTGTATGAAAAATTCATTTTTCATTTTTCAAGTGCCCGAAATGAGTTTTTTTGTGAAGGACCTACCATATATTTGTTTCAAAATTGGTACAAATTATTTTTCTAACATACTAGGCCATATTTAATGTACAATTGGCAAAATGGTTGGGTGTCAAAAGCTTTTATCCATCTCTCGTGAAAAAGACAATTCTATGTCGAATCAGCTGGAAGCGGGTCAAATTTGAATTGCGGGTGCCTTATAGTTTCCTCTTTATTTTTTCCAAAAATCATTTCTAGGTACACAAGTATCTATTTAATCATAGTAACACCAAAAGATTTCCAAGATTCAACCACTAGGTAGGAACGGTCATGCCCGCCATTTCGACCGCATTTTGAATCGGCCATGAAAAATTGTCGGGACCCCGATCCTAAACCATAGGAATCCAGCCTATAACACATCGCATCCCATTGCGGTCTCACGCACGGTTAACTCCACGGCTGCAGCCTTACCTTAGCCAGGACCGTTTGCGTCTTTTGACTCACGTATGCAATAGTGTCGCTAGCATTCCAATGTCAAGAACCCGGATCGACATGTCTAGTCATAAACCAAAGTGGCAGTACCGCACAAGGACAGGCATACATGACCCAACATAGCAGGTGTCGGTCACCAGCGAGTGTAGACGAGTCGTAGCAAGCTACAGGGACTCCATTACATCGCGTGACAATGCCCCAAAGGGGACAAACACAGCAGCTAAGAAGGACACATGCCGGTCAACCAATGTGTCCGGAGCAGTAGCGAACTACCAGGGCTCGTTGGATCACAAAGGGGCATTTCCTTGTAAGGGGTGCTACTAAAGTTCACGACTAGGTAATCGAACCCCATACATATCAAGTACGACACACGTATGCATGGCGTATCGACATGTATAGATACATCGATGGCATCACAACATAACCATAACCTACAAGCTTTATTTAAGAGGCTCGGAAGAGCCACACACATAATATTACACATTAAGGGTCTCACGACCCATAATAGCAGTCATTCAGTTACAAGCCAACGGAAGAGTTTAAAATTGTCTCAGTACAGACAGGGCAACTAGAAGGCACATGGCCTGACTATACTACAGACCCAACGTAGGGCCAGATCGTAGCTGGGACACCAGCTACTCGTCGTCGTCGATGTCTACGAAGAACCCTCCATTAGGGTCATTAGCAACATCTGCAACATTTATTAAGCAAACATGAGTACGAAGGTACTCAGCAAGACTTTAGGATAACTATCTACTCATGCAAAGTATCAATAAGGTATTGTGGGGTTTCATGCGGAAAGCCAGCATTTGACTCGTGGCTAGACAACCTGCATTTTTAAATAATTTTGACAACTTGATTTCTCGCACACGAGTCCACTAACACCACAACAATACACCATCATGGAATCATTCCGTCTCCATACGGAAATGCCGTCCACGACACTCACGCTTATCTTGACAATTTTATGAGTAGCCATTGAAGTTATCTATGAAAAACATATGTCTCCAAGTAGTCCATATCCGCGGACGCGGCTATTCGAATAGATCATAACCCTGCAGGGGTGTACTTCGTCACACACGCTCTCGCCACTTATCGCCATGTGCATGTCATGCACCTCGGCAACCTTCAAGCGGAAGCCCAGCGAGGGAGTCGCCCACGACCGTTAACCACACTAGTACCTAGTCCAGCTTTATCGCCTATCTGAGAGTAACCCGTACGGAAGTCCGGCTGATGTTTCTACCACGGCCTCAAACGATGTGGGCATGGTTCCCAAGCCCACCATCCGGGTGCCACTTGGTACACCGTGCCACTGCCTACCGCATCACGGCCCACCTCTCAGGTCAGCACCATGCTTGGCCTCCAGCATTACTATAAACACCAGAAACTACTTGCAACTCCTGGACCGAGTACTAAGCGGTTAATAGGCCGAGCGGGGTCATATTTCAGGGCCCAGCATGTGGTAGTATCTAGTCTTGGATTACATACACGGAACTCAGTTCCTAAGTACGGTTCCAATGAAACAACCCGCCATGTACTTCTACACAGCCTTTCACCGGTACCTTTACCAAATCAGATTCAACACACAACCTTTGCTTACCGAACGCATTCTCACAATTCTGTTCATCTCCCAGATGACAGACCATACACAACTCTAGGCATAGCATGCATAGCAGGATAAGGCAATTCATGGCTCAAGCAACTACCAGGTATGCTAGGTTGCAAGGTTCGGCTATTTACTGTGACAAGGATAGGTCATGCAAAGGAAGTGGGTTCAACTAATGTGGCAAAAGCAGTTGAAGCATTTGATCCTAATGCAATAAACAAGTGCATGCGCAAGAACATGGGATTTATCGGGATGATCAAAATGGTTGCTTGCCTTGTTGCTCAGAGGGGGGACAATATCCGTCAGACGGATATTCGGTGGAATCCGGGGGTGCGGAGCCTACCGAAATGAATGGCAACAATCAATAACAATCATATGCAAACAAGATGATGCATGAGCATGGCATGAGAATGCAAGGTGATAAACTAATATAATCAACATGTATTAGGTTTGAAGTTGATTTGAATCACATTCAAATATCAATTCAAACGAGGTATTCTCGGATACCGATTTAATTGATTTGACCTGATGCTCAGATCAACTTGATGTTAGCATGCATCAGATGTCATGTTAAGGTACTGGTTTGTTATTAGAACAATGTTTGATCATGTCATTCATAATGAAATTTGAATATTTTCCAAATTCCATTTATAAAATATTTATAAGAATTGACTTATTCATTAATCTACATGTTTGGGTTCTGTAACTTTTTCAAACATGAATGAAAATAGCATATTCAGATTCCTTGAATTTTTCTGATACTTTTTCATATATAAATTATTTTCATTGGAGTTACAGATTAATTTCTATGAATTTTTGAAGTTTTAAACATTTCTAGAATTATTTTTATACTGGAAAATACTTTTACTCAATCAGCATGCCATCAGCAGGTCCAACTGGCCGTTGAAAGTCAAACCTGACCAGTGGGACCCACTGGTCAGTGTCTCTGGTCAGTTTTAGATTAAGATTAAACTTAATTAGCTGATTAATCTTACTCGACCCACATGTCAGTGTCTTATTAATTTATCTGATTTATTTTTATTATTTCTAAACTATCCAGAGGCTGGGCCCACCCGTCAGTGGCTCACGCCAGCTGAGATCCACCGGCGGCGAGGTCGTCCTTGCCGGCGGGGAGCCTCCGGCAAGCACCAGAGCGTCGGGGGGCATCGGAAATGGCGCACAGAGGGCCAAACTCGGCGCGAAGAGCACCAGAGGAACGTCCACTCGATGGCGCGCACGATGGGACAAGCCCCAGGGGCTGGGGTGGCCGGAATCAACGCCGGCGACGAGCTTGGCGGCGACCAGGTTCGGCCATCGTCGAAGCCATCGAATACGGGGTCAAAACGCGCGGGGCTGGGCACCTAGGGCATCTACATGATCTCCTGAGGCTGTTGGTGGCCTCAGACGGACCAACCCTTCACCGGAGGGCTACCGGCGACGAGCTACAGCGGCGGTCCTCGTCGGGCTCCGATGGAACTAAGCCTAGAGGAGGGGATCGATGGGGGGAGCTTAGGGGAAATGACCGCATGCTCACGGGGAGTGCAGTGGTGGCGCTAGTTTGCTCGGGGACGGCCTGGAGAGGGAGAACGTCGGCGGCGATCTTCGGTGACCCGAGGAAGAAGACGACAGCTGCTCGTCGTTTCACTGCACCTCAGCGTCGGGCTCGGGGCTAGGAAGCTTCAGGGAGGTGCGGCGGACCTACTGCGTGGCTCAGGAGGGAGAAGGGTCGGCTAGATCGACGGCGAGCTCGAGCTCTGCTCGGGCTCCAATGGCGGCAGAAGGAGGGAGGAGAGATCCGAGAAGAGGGGGGATCTGGCGCTGGGAATGGATAGCCACGGGCTCGGGGAGCTTATCCCCGGGCTTGCCAGCGCGAGACGGCGGCCAGGCAGGCGCACAGGTGCGTGGCCGCGCCGGAGTACGCGGCGGCCACCTCCTGTTGCCCACTGGCGGGGGAGGAAGACGACAGGAATTGCTGGGCCGGGCTAGGTTAGGCGACACGTAAGGATTTTTCATTTTCTTTCTGTTTTTGTTTCTGTTTTTCTATTTCACTGATTTTCTATTTATTTCGACTCCCAAATAAATTGAAAAAACTATGTTGAGCACCCTAGAATATTTGTTGGAATATTTCCAACCATTTCCAAAGTTTTCAACATTTTTAAAAATTTAAAGTTTCTGATTTCAAATTTAAAACTTGAAACCAGTAGCTTTTTTCATTTATTTGAAATGCTTAAAGTGTCAAGAAAATGGTGTTCTTCATTGCTCATTTACTTTCATGATTTATCAGAAAGTTTGAACTTTTCTTGAGGCCATTTTGGGTTCATTGATTTTAACTAGTTTTGAGATTTCCTTTATTTGAAGAAGTGGCTAGGGTTCGATTTTTTCCTTCACCTCTTTCTTTGTTCTTGTTGAAGATTTCTTAGATGCAATGCAAAGAAGACATGAGCACAAGACTAACTTTCTTAAGGCGTCAGGGATGTGACAACTCACCCCCACTCAAAGGAATCTCGTCCCGAGATTTAGAAGTTGTCGGGAATAACGCAGGATACTCAAGTCGGAGATGTTCCTTTCTTTCCCAAGTTGCCTCCTTTTCAGAGTGATTTGACCATTGAACTTTAAGAAACTTGAGGTTTCGACGTCGAGTGGTACGCTCAGCTTGTTCAAGAATACGCACGGGGTATTCTCGGTATGAAAGGTTATCTTGGAGATCAAGCGTTTCGTGGTCCACTTCACGGATAGGATCCGAAAAGCAACGCCTGAGTTGCGAGACGTGGAAAACATCATGAACCTTGGAAAGATGCGGAGGAAGTTCCAACTGGTAGGCAACTTCTCCTCGTTTGGCAAGAATGCGAAAAGGACCAATGTAACGAGGAGCCAACTTGTCGTTGATACCGAATCGATGGGTACCCTTCAAAGGTGTAACCCGAAGGTAAGCCTTCTCGTCAACTTCAAAGGTCACAGCCTTATGATGACGATCATATTGGCTCTTTTGACGAGACTGGGCTGTTTTCAACTTTTTATGAATAATGCGAACCTGCTCTTGTGCATCCTGGATCATGTCCGGACCAAAGAGTTGCCTCTCTCCGGTTTCTGACCAATTAAGAGGTGTTCGACATCTTCGTCCATAGAGAACTTCAAAAGGGGCTTTGCTCAAGCTTGATTGATAACTATTGTTATAAGTGAATTCGGCGAATGGAAGGCACTTCTCCCAATTCATACCGAACGATATAACACAATCTCGGAGCATATCTTCTAGGATTTGATTCACTCTTTCTACTTGACCACTTGATTGGGGATGGAAACCAGTGCTAAAAGATAAGTGAGTCCCCAAGGCATTCTGAAAACTTTCCCAGAAGCGAGAAGTAAAGATATTCCCACGGTCCGAGTTAATCTCCAGGGGAACACCATGAAGAGACACTATTCGGGAGATATATAACTCTGCTAGCTGGCTAGCTATTATACTCTCACGAACGGGAAGAAAATGAGCCACTTTGGAAAGACGGTCAATGACCACAAAGATAGCATTATTTCCTTTCTTTGTATTGGGAAATCCGGTAATGAAATCCATGCTAACTTTATCCCATTTCCATTCAGGAATAGCTAGAGGTTGAAGGGTGCCAGCAGGCCTTTGATGTTCTGCCTTAACTCGACGACAAACGTTGCAGTTAGCAACGAACTCAGCAATTTCTCTCTTCATCCTAGTCCACCAGAACCTCTGGCGTAGGTCCTGATACATCTTAGTACTACCGGGATGAATGGTGAGAGGAGAATCATGAGCCTCCTTAAGTATTAACTGTCTTAGGTGTGGGTTCTTAGGAACCACTAGACGATTCTGGAAGAACACAACACCTTGATCGTTCATAGAAAATTCTTTAGCATTTCCGCTAAAAATATTCTCCTTGATCCGTGATATACCCTTGTCACGCTTTTGGCCAGCTATAATTTGATCCTTAAGAGTAGGCTTCGCCACCAGGGTAGAAAGGAATCCTTGAGGAACAATATGGAGATTCAACTTCCGAAAATCCTCATAGAGATGTGGTTGACCTTGTTGTAGGATCAAATTGTTACAATAAGATTTACGACTTAGCGCATCGGCCATAACATTGGCCTTCCCCGGGGTGTAAGTTATCCCTAAGTCGTAACCCGAGATCAACTCAACCCACCGTCTTTGCCTGAGATTCAAATCCGGTTGGGTGAAGATATATTTCAGACTTTGGTGATCAGTGAATATTTCGCAACGATTACCCAAAAGGTAATGTCGCCAGGTTTTTAGTGCATGGACCACAGCTGCAAGCTCAAGGTCATGTGTGGGATAATTATCCTCATGTGGACGCAACTGTCGAGATGCGTATGCGATCACCTTACGATCTTGCATGAGAATGCAACCTAATCCTTGTCGCGAGGCGTCGCAATAGATAACAAAGTCCTTAGAAAAATCTGGTGGTAGCAACACAGGTGCGGAAGTCAGGCATCTTTTCAGTTCCTGAAAACAATGCTCACACTGTGGTGTCCATTCGAACTTTTTATCTTTCTTGAGGAGTTCAGTTAGAGGCTTTGCAACCTTGGAGAAATTCTCGACAAAGCGGCGACAATAGCTCGCTAGACCAAGAAAACTCCTAACTTGCTTAACCGATTCAGGTTGAGTCCAATCAAGGACAGCTTGAACTCTCTCGAGATTGACAGCAATACCCTTACCAGAGATTATGTGACCCAGATAGGTCACTTCTGGTAACCAGAATTCACATTTTGAAAACTTGGCATAAAGGCGATGCTCTCGAAGTTTCATCAATACCAGCCTTACATGCTCGGCATGTTCTTGTTCTTTCTTCGAGTAGATGAGAATATCATCGAGGTATACCACGACGAATTTATCCAAATACTCCATGAAGATTGAATTCATCAGACGAGAGAAGGTGGCTGGGGCATTGGTTAAACCGAAAGACATGACGGTGTACTCGTATTGGCCATAACGAGTAACAAAAGCCGTTTTGGAATGTCCCCATTCTTAATCTTGATTTGATGGTATCCCAACCTCAAATCCATTTTGGAGAAGACCGAGGATCCAGCGAGCTGATCGTACAGGTCGTTGATCCTGGGGAGCGGATACTTGTTCTTTATGGTGACCAGATTAACTGGTCGGTAATCTACCACCATCCGATCCGTTCCGTCTTTCTTCTTGATGAAGAGGACGGGACAAGCCCAAGGAGAAGATCTAGGACGAATGAAACCTTTGTTCAAGGCCTCATCTAGTTGCTTCTTAAGTTAGGCTAGCTCCAGGGGTGCCATCTTATAAGGTCTTCTGGCTATTGGGACAGTTCCCGGAACAAGATCTATCACAAACTCCACATCTTTGTCAGGTGGAATTCCTGACAGTTCCTCTGGAAAGACATCCAGGAAGTCACGGACTACCGGAATGTCTTCAAGTTCCGGAAGAGGGTTGGCATTTAGGGAATAGAGTTGGCATTTGGCAACTCGAGTAGAGACATTTACTATCTCACCCGAGGGATGGGTAAGCTGGACATTTCTAGAATGGGTATCTGAGCTGACATCCAGTCCATGCCCAAGATGATATTAATATCCGAAGATTTCAATGCTATCAATGAGGCTAGAAAAACTAGCGTGTCTACTAGAATTTCATTGTCATAGGTTATCCTAGAGGTTTTCCGTTTACTACCAGGAGTTTGGACAACCAATGGGATTGGCATATCACAAAAAGACATGTTATGCAACTATGCATAACTTTCTGAAATGAAGGAATGAGAAGACCCAATGTCAAAGAGAACAGACGCTGGGTGATGATTAACAAGAAGCGTACCCAGCATGACGTCGGGATCCTCTACAGCTTCTTCTGCTGACACATAGTTCACACGGCCACGTGCAGGAGTTGGCTTCACATAGTAAGCTTTGCCCGACTTGGCTTGCCCGACGGACTTTGCGGGTTGCTTGGCACCCACATTTTGAGGACACTCACCGGAATAGTGCCCTGGTTCTCCACACTTGTAGCATATCACTTGGTTGGCACGTGGTGCAGCATTGCTAGCTGGACCACCATAAGCTTTTGCTGGAGGGTTGGCCTGATTCGTCTGAGGCGCCACGTAGGATGGCCTCGGAGTGTATCTTGGCGGCAGAGAACTGTTCGGAACCCACAGCCTGTGTTTGGGAAACGCGGAACCAGAAGACGAGCCGAAGTCACGGGAGTGCTTCCTTGTGGCTTCGAAGTCAGTATGACCAGTCTCGGCACTGATCGCTTTGTTGACCCGGGCTTGAAAGCTTGCACACTCATGGAGGCGCAGATCACGACGGAGCTCAGGGCTCAGACCCTTACGGAACCTTGCTTGCTTCTTGGCATCAGTAGACACCTCCTCTGTTGCATAGCGGGCGAGATTACCGAACTCGCGGCTATAGGCATCCACAGTCAACTTGCCCTGAGTGAAGGCACAGAACTCCTCTCTCTTTCTGTCCATCAGGCCCTCTGGAATATGGTGCAGACGAAAGGCTGCACTGAAGTCTGCCCATGTGGCTACTGGTTCAGCGGGATGCATAGCTTCAAAGTTCTCCCACCATAGATTGGCGGGTCCTTCCAGGAAATACGCCGCAAAGGTTACCTTGTCGGCCTCAGACACATTCGCAGAGCGAATCTTGCGTGAGATGTTGCACAGCCAGTCATCAGCGTCAAGGGGATCGACGGAATGATGAAACTTTGGAGGATTCAACTTCACAAAGTTGTTGAGGGACACTGCAGCATTCCTAGGCTGACGAGCCGTATTCTGCTCAATACGCTCTAACAGTCGGTTGGTCTCCCTTTTATTTCTCTTTGCCTCAAGCATCACTTCTGCCAGAGAGGGCGGGTGAGGCAGGTCTTCGTGCGACGCTTGACTACCCTCGCCTTGCTCATGACCAGGGGCACGGTTCAACCTGGTGAACACCATCCTGACAAACAAACTCACATCTTAGACCGATATCATATCAATACTAGCTATGGATTAGGAATGTACTGAACACACGGAATGCGGAAATGAATATCCGAACAGCATGGTAACAAGCAACTGCTATATATACACCATAGTTCATACACACCCTTACATAGTTCAGTACAACCTTAACCGAAGAGCAAACTACTGAGATTATGAAACTACTCATCAGAGGCTTACAAGCTTCCTATACATTATTTATCTAAGCCTCCGGAATTCATTTCACATTACAGGCATACTTCACAAGTCACGCAGGACTGTGAACGTACGGCTACTACCATACTATCCTTCCGCTCACAGCTCAGGCATCCGCATAGAACATCTCATAGAGATTACCTCCATGACCTGGAAGCTCAACCTGCGGATCAGGAAACACTCTAGCCTGAGATCCCTGGGATCCGTAAGGACACGGATGTGGCCTTGGTCCCCTGACTGGTGGTAAGAGGGGTCCCCGAAGAGGTGTGACTCCTCCTATAGCTGGCCAGTCAATGTGGGCCGGAAGATGGGTCCAAACAGGGTTCAGCATTTCCATTTCTCCATACCCTGTCTGGACTACCGGTGCCAGCTGCGTCAAAGCCGTCCACAGACGGGCACGGGTAGCATAAAACTCCATGCGGAGAGCACGAGCATCCCTATCTCTGTTCTCTAGCATCTCAACAGTGGACTGCAGAAGTGGATCCTCCATAGAAGAATCAAAATAGACTCCACTGAGGTATCCCTCTTCACCAGGCTGAGAGGCCGGAACATAGCAGAACTCTGAATTCTGCAGCAGTGCATGTCTCACTCTCATAATGGTCAGCATTGAATAGGCAGCATCTTGTACTGCCATGTCAATAGTGACTCCCAACCCATAGGACCAATGGATTGGCTCCTCAGCTACAGGGTAATCTGGAAATACCCTAACAGTGCAGATGTACTAGCTCTGGTTGAAGTCTCGGTACTGTTCCTCCACTGTGTACTCGGGGTACCAGCGGTAACCGCACACCGACATCACCCTGACCAGCATGGCCGTATGACCCGGTACATCAATGCACCTGGTCAGACGTACCACCTGACGAGAAGGACGGCCAGGCATCTGTAAATAGAGAGTAATGCAAAAGCATTAGAGCTCTGAATGCAAAATTGGGCAGCATAACGGTTGTAAATGCTCAAAAACAAATTTTGAGACAACCCAAAAATGGAATAGCGTAACCACTCAACTATCAAGTTCAACTCTCTGATCATCAAACTTACTTCCTTTTTCCTAGGAATAAAAGAAACCCAAATATCTCTTGACCCATAGTCCTATAATCTACCGATCGGAAACACGAGCCTAGAAAAAGATGAGTAGCCTAGTCCTTAATTCCCGCAGAAAAGACGAGGATGACCAGAATAGAATAACTTGAGAAGAGACCAAGAGTCTTACGTTCCCTTCCACAAAAAAATCCCTTATATATGACTAGAGCAATTCTAGACTCAACTTCGACCAGTTTGGCTTAGCAATCCTACAGTCAGTCAGGCTCTGATACCAACGCTGTCGGGACCCCGATCCTAAACCATAGGAATCCAGCATGTAACACATCGCATCCCATTGCGGTCTCACGCACGGTTAACTCCACGGCTGCAGCCTTACCTTAGCCAGGACTGTTTGCGTCTTTTGACTCACGTATGCAATAGTGTCGCTAGCATTCCAATGTCAAGAACCCGGATCGACATGTCTAGTCATAAACCAAAGTGGCAGTACCGCACAAGGACATGCATACATGACCCAACATAGCAGGTATCGGTCACCAGCGAGTGTAGACGAGTCGTAGCAAGCTACAGGGACTCCATTACATCGCGTGACATTTCCCCAAAGGGGACAGACACAGCAGCTAAGAAGGACACATGTCGGTCAACCAATGTGTCCGGAGCAGTGGCGAACTACCAGGGAGCAGTGGCGAACTACCAGGGCATTTCCTTGTAAGGGGTGCTACTAAAGTTCACGACTAGGTAATCGAACCCCATACATATCAAGTACGACACATGTACGCATGGCGTACCGATATGCATAGATACATCGATGGCATCACAACATAACCATAACCTACAAGCTTTATTTAAGAGGCTCGGAAGAGCCACACACATAATATTACACATTAAGGGTCTCACGACCCATAATAGCAGTCATTCAGTTACAAGCCAACGGAAGAGTTTAAAATTGTCTCAGTACAGACAGGGCAACTAGAAGGCACATGGCCTGACTATACTACAGACCCAACGTAGGGCCAGATCGTAGCTGGGACACCAGCTACTCGTCGTCGTCGATGTCTACGAAGAACCCTCCATTAGGGTCATTAGCAACATCTGCAACATTTATTAAGCAAACATGAGTACGAAGGTACTCAGCAAGACTTTAGGATAACTATCTACTCATGCAAAGTATCAATAAGGTATTGTGGGGTTTCATGCGGAAAGCCAGCATTTGACTCGTGGCTAGACAACTTGCATTTTTAAATAATTTTGACAACTTGATTTCTCGCACACGAGTCCACTAACACCACAACAATACACCATCGTGGAATCATTCCGTCTCCATACGGAAATGTCGTCCATGACACTCACGCTTATCTTGACAATTTTATGAGTAGCCATTGAAGTTATCTATGAACAACATATGTCTCCAAGTAGTCCATGTCCGCGGACACGGCTATTCGAATAGATCATAACCCTGCATGGGCGTACTTCGTCACACACGCTCTCGCCACTTATCGCCATGTGCACGTCATGCACCTCGGCAACCTTCAAGCGGAAGCCCAGCGAGGGAGTCGGCCACGACCGTTAACCACACTAGTACCTAGTCCAGGTTTATCGCCTATCTGAGAGTAACCCGTACGGAAGTCCGGCCGAGGTTTCCGCCACGGCCTCAAACGATGTGCGCAGGGTTCCCAAGCCCACCATCCGGGTGCCACTTGGTACACCGTGCCACTGCCTACCGCATCACGGCCCACCTCTCAGGTCAACACCATGCACGGCCTCCAGCATTACTATAAACACCAGAAACTACTTGCAACTCCTGGACCGAGTACTAAGCGATTAATAGGCCGAGCGGGGTCATATTTCAGGGCCCAGCATGTGGTAGTATCTAGTGATGGATTACATACACGGAACTCAGTTCCTAAGGACGGTTCCAATGAAACAACCCGCCATGTACTCCTACACAGCCTTTCACCGGTACCTTTACCAAATCAGATTCAACACACAACCTTTGCTTACCGAACGCATTCTCACAATTCTGTTCATCTCCCAGATGACATACCATACACAACTCTAGGCATAGCATGCATAGCAGGATAAGGCACATCATGGCTCAAGCAACTACCAGGTATGCTAGGTTGCAAGGTTCGGCTATTTACTGTGACAAGGATAGGTCATGCAAAGGAAGTGGGTTCAACTAATGTGGCAAAAGCAGTTGAAGCATTTGATCCTAATGCAATAAACAAGTGCAGGAGCAAGAACATGGGATTTAGCGGGATGATCAAAATGGTTGCTTGCCTTGTTGCTCAGAGGGGGGACAATATCCGTCAGACGGATATTCGGTGGAATCCGGGGGTGCGGAGCCTACCGAAATGAATGGCAACAATCAATAACAATCATATGCAAACAAGATGATGCATGAGCATGGCATGAGAATGCAAGGTGATAAACTAATATAATCAACATGTATTAGGTTTGAAGTTGATTTGAATCACATTCAAATATCAATTCAAACGAGGTATTCTCGGATACCGATTTATTTGATTCGACCTGATGCTCAGATCAACTTGATGTTAGCATGCATGAGATGTCATGTTAAGGTACTGGTTTGTTACTAGAACAATGTTTGATCATGTCATTCATAATGAAATTTGAATATTTTCCAAATTCCATTTATAAAATATTTATAAGAATTGACTTATTCATTAATCTACATGTTTGGGTTCTGTAACTTTTTCAAACATGAATGAAAATAGCATATTCAGATTCCTTGAATTTTTCTGATACTTTTTCATATATAAATTATTTTCATTGGAGTTACAGATTAATTTCTATGAATTTTTGAACTTTTAAATATTTCTGGAATTATTTTTATACTGGAAAATAATTTTACTGCATCAGCATGACATCAGCAGGTCCAACTGGCCATTGAAAGTCAAACCTGACCAGTGGGACCCACTGGTCAGTGTCTCTGGTCAGTTTTAGATTAAGATTAAACTTAATTTGCTGATTAATCTTACTGGACCCACATGTCAGTGTCTTATTAATTTATCTGATTTATTCTTATTATTTCTAAACTATCCAGAGGCTGGCCCCACCCGTCAGTGGCTCAGGCCAGCTGAGATCCACCGGCGGTGAGGTCGTCCTCGCCGGCGGGGAGCCTCCGGCGAGCACCAGAACGTTGGGGGCATCGGAAATGGCGCACAGAGGGCCAAACTCGGCGCGAAGAGCACCAGAGGAACGTCCACTCGATGGCGCGCACGATGGGACAAGCCCCAGGGCTTGGGGTAGCCGGAATCAACGCCGGCGACGAGCTTGGCGGCGACCAGGTTCGGCCATCGTCGAAGCCATCGAATACGGGGTCAAAACACGCGGGGCTGGGCACCTAGCGCATCTACATGATGTCCTGAGGCTGTTGGTGGCCTCAGACGGACCAACCCGTCACCGGAGGGCTACCGGCGACGAGCTGCAGCGGCGGTCCTCGTCGGGCTCCGATGGAACTAAGCCTAGAGGAGGGGATCGACGGGGAGAGCTTAGGGGAAATGACCGCATGCTCACGGGGAGTGCAGTGGTGGCGCTAGTTTGCTCGGGGACGGCCTGGAGAGGGAGAACGTCGGCGGCGATCTTCGGTGACCCGAGGAAGAAGACGACAGCTGCTCGTCGTTTCACTGCACCTCAGCGTCGGGCTCGGGGCTAGGAAGCTTCAGGGAGGTGCGGCGGACCTACTGCGTGGCTCAGGAGGGAGAAGGGTCGCCTAGATCGACGGCGAGCTCGAGCTCTGCTCGGGCTCCAATTGCGGCAGAAGGAGGGAGGAGAGATCCGAGAGGAGGGGGGATCTGGCGCTGGGAATGGATAGCCACGGGCTCGGGGCGCTTATCCCCGGGCTTGCCAGCGCGAGACGGCGGCCAAGCAGGCGCACAGGTGCGTGGCCGCGTCGGAGTACGCGGCGGCCACCTCCTGCTGCCCACTGGCGGGGGAGGAAGACGACAGGAATTGCTGGGCCGGGCCAGGTTAGGCGACACGTAAGGATTTTTCATTTTCTTTCTGTTTTTGTTTCTGTTTTGCTATGTCACTGATTTTCTATTTATTTCAACTCCCAAATAAATTGAAAAAACTATGTTGAGCACCCTAGAATATTTGTTGGAATATTTCCAACCATTTCCAAAGTTTTCAACATTTTTAAAAATTTAAAGTTTCTGATTTCAAATTTAAATCTTGAAACCAGTAGCTTTTTGCATTTATTTAAAATGCTCAAAGTGTCAAGAAAATGGTGTTCTTCATTTCTCATTTACTTTCATGATTTATCACAAAGTTAGAACTTTTCTTGAGGCCATTTTGGGTTCATTGATTTTAACTAGTTTTGAGATTTCCTTTATTTGAAGAAGTGGCTAGGGTTTGAGTTTTTCCTTCACCTCTTTCTTTGTTCTTGTTGAAGATTTCTTAGATGCAATGCAAAGAAGACATGAGCACAAGACTAACTTGCTTAAGGTGTCACGGATGTGACAAAAATTTAAAAAAAAATCAAAAAAAAGGGAAACCTTTGCATTATGTCATCATATGTGATAAAGTTACCATGTAAAATAATAAACTTGTAATACGACAATTATTTTTAAAAAGTGTTCACACAAATGAGCTATCATGTGTGAAGATTCATGGCTTTCAAGCCACATGATCAATCTCATGGCCATATTCATGGCATAGTTTGTTGAAATGGTCTCATATTTTGCATAATGGTGTATGTTGGAGTGACAAACAATGTTGATTAGGGAAGTTTTCATCTTCGTTGTATGAAAATATCATTTTTCATTTTTCAAGTGCCCGAAATGAGTTTTTTTGTGAAGGACCTACCATATATTTGTTTCAAAATTGATCCAAATCATTTTTCTAACATACTAGGCCATATTCAATGTACAATTGACAAAATGGTAGGGTGTCAAAATCTTTTATCCATCTCTCGTGAAAAAGACAAATCTATGTCGAATCAGCTGGAAGCGGGTCAAATTTTAACTTCGGCTGCCTTATAGTTTGTTCTTTATTTTTTCCAAAAATCATTTCTAGGTACACAAGTATTTATTTAATCATAGAAACACCAAAAGGTTTCCAAGACTCAACCACTAGGTAGGAACGGTCATGCCCGCCGTTTCGATCGCATTTTGAAACGACCATGAAAAATTCAAACAAAATCAAAAAAATGGGACTCCTTTGCATTATTTCATCAGATGTGACAAAATTACAATGTAAAATAATAAACGTGTAAAATGACAATTATTTTTAAAAAGTGTTCACACAAATGAGGTATGATGTGTGAAGATTCATGGCTTTCAAGCCACATGATCAATCTCATGGCCATATTCATGGCATAGTTTGTTGAAATGGTCTCATATTGTGCACAATGGTGCATGTTGGAGTGAAAAACAATGTTGATTCGGGAAGTTATCATCTTCCTCGTATGAAAAATTCATTTTTCATTTTTCAAGTGCCCGAAATGAGTTTTTTTTGTGAAGGACCTACCATATATTTGTTTCAAAATTGGTCCAAATTATTTTTATAACATACCTGGCCATATTTAATGTACAATTGACAAAATGGTTGGGTGTCATCTTTTATCCATCTCTCGTGAAAAATACAAATCTATGTCGAATCAGCTCGAAGCAGGTCAAATTTGAACTGCGGCTGCCTTATAGTTTGCTCTTTATTTTTTTCAAAAATCATTTCTAGGTACACAAGTATCTATTTAATCATAGAAACACCAAAAGGTTTCCAAGATTCAACCACTAGGTAGGAACGGTCATGCCCGCCGTTTTGACCGCATTTTGAAACGGCCCTGAAAAATTCAAAACAAAATCAAAAAATGGGAAACCTTTGCATTATGTCATCATATGTGACAAAGTTACCATGTAAAATAATAAAATTGTAATACGACAATTATTTTTAAAAAGTATTCACACAAATGAGCCATCATGTGTGAAGATTCATGTCTTTCAAGCCACATGATCAATATCATGGCCATATTCATGGCATAGTTTGTTGAAATGGTCTCATATTTTGCATAATGGTGCATGTTGGAGTGACAAACAATGTTGATTAGGGAAGTTTTCATCTTCCTTGTATGAAAATATCATTTTTCATTTTTCAAGTGCCCGAAATGAGTTTTTTTGTGAAGGACCTACCATATATTTGTTGCAAAATTGGTCCAAATCATTTTTCTAACATACTAGGCCATATTTAATGTACAATTGACAAAATGGTTGGGTGTCAAAAGCTTTTATCCATCTCTCGTGAAAAATACAAATCTATGTCGAATTAGTTGGAAGCGGGTCAAATTTGAACTGCGGCTGCCTTATAGTTTGCTCTTTATTTTTTTCAAAAATCATTCCTAGGTACACAAGTATCTATTTAATCATAGAAACACAAAAAGGTTTCCAAGATTCAACCACTAGGTAGGAACGGTCATGCCCGCCGTTTCGACCGCATTTTGAAACGGCCATGAAAAATTCAAAAAAAGTGGGAAACCTTTGCATTATGTCATCATATGTGATAACGTTACCATGTAAAATAATAAACTTGTAATACGAAAATTATTTTTAAAAAGTGTTCACACAAATGAGCTATCATGTGTGAAGATTCATGGCTTTCAAGCCACATGATCAATCTCATGGCCATATTCATGGCATAGTTTGTTTAAATAGTCTCATATTTTGCATAATGGTGCATGTTGGAGTGACACACGATGTTGATTAAGGAAGTTTTCATCTTCCTTGTATGAAAAATTCATTTTTATTTTTCAAGTGCCCGAAATGAGTTTTTTTGTGAAGGAC
Source organism: Hordeum vulgare subsp. vulgare (assembly GCF_904849725.1). NCBI lineage: Eukaryota > Viridiplantae > Streptophyta > Magnoliopsida > Poales > Poaceae > Hordeum > Hordeum vulgare. The sequence goes on along the minus strand of NC_058524.1, from coordinate 535,794,797 downwards.
CTACCATATATTTGTTGCAAAATTGGTCCAAATCATTTTTCTAACATACTAGGCCATATTTAATGTACAATTGACAAAATGGTTGGGTGTCAAAAGCTTTTATCCATCTCTCGTGAAAAATACAAATCTATGTCGAATTAGTTGGAAGCGGGTCAAATTTGAACTGCGGCTGCCTTATAGTTTGCTCTTTATTTTTTCCAAAAATCATTTCTTGGTACGCATGTATCTATTTAATCATAGAAACACCAAAAGGTTTCCAAGATTCAACCACTAGGTAGGAACGGTCATGCCCGCCGTTTCGACCGCATTTTGAAACGGCCATGAAAAATTCAAAAAATAATCAAAAAAATGGGAAACCTTTGCATTATGTCATCATATGTGATAAAGTTACCATGTAAAATAATAAATTTGTAATACGTCAATTATTTTTAAAAAGTGTTCACACAAATGAGCTATCATGTGTGAAGATTCATGGCTTTCAAGCCACATGATCAATCTCATGGCCATATTCATGGCATAGTTTGTTGAAATGGTCTCATATTTTGCATAATGGTGCATGTTGGAGTGACAAACAATGTTGATTAAGGAAGTTTTCATCTTCCTTGTATGAAAAATTCATTTTTCATTTTTCAAGTGCCCATAATGAGTTTTTTTGTCAAGGACCTACCATATATTTGTTTCAAAATTGGTCCAAATAATTTTCTAACATACTAGGCCATATTTAATGTACAATTGACAAAATGGTTGGGTGTCAAAATCTTTTATCCATCTCTCATGAAAAAGACAAATATATGTCGAATCAGTTGGAAGCGGGTCAAATTTGAACTGCGGCTGCCTTATAGTTTGCTCTTTATTTTTTTCAAAAATCATTCCTAGGTACACAAGTATCTATTTAATCATAGAAACACAAAAAGGTTTCCAAGATTCAACCACTAGGTAGGAACGGTCATGCCCGCCGTTTCGACCGCATTTTGAAACGGCCATGAAAAATTCAAAAAAAGTGGGAAACCTTTGCATTATGTCATCATATGTGATAACGTTACCATGTAAAATAATAAACTTGTAATACGAAAATTATTTTTAAAAAGTGTTCACACAAATGAGCTATCATGTGTGAAGATTCATGGCTTTCAAGCCACATGATCAATCTCATGGCCATATTCATGGCATAGTTTGTTTAAATAGTCTCATATTTTGCATAATGGTGCATGTTGGAGTGACACACGATGTTGATTAAGGAAGTTTTCATCTTCCTTGTATGAAAAATTCATTTTTATTTTTCAAGTGCCCGAAATGAGTTTTTTTGTGAAGGACCTACCATATATTTGTTGCAAAATTGGTCCAAATCATTTTTCTAACATACTAGGCCATATTTAATGTACAATTGACAAAATGGTTGGGTGTCAAAAGCTTTTATCCATCTCTCGTGAAAAATACAAATCTATGTCGAATTAGTTGGAAGCGGGTCAAATTTGAACTGCGGCTGCCTTATAGTTTGCTCTTTATTTTTTCCAAAAATCATTTCTTGGTACACATGTATCTATTTAATCATAGAAACACCAAAAGGTTTCCAAGATTCAACCACTAGGTAGGAACGGTCATGCCCGCCGTTTCGACCGCATTTTGAAACGGCCATGAAAAATTCAAAAAATAATCAAAAAAATGGGAAACCTTTGCATTATGTCATCATATGTGATAAAGTTACCATGTAAAATAATAAATTTGTAATACGTCAATTATTTTTAAAAAGTGTTCACACAAATGAGCTATCATGTGTGAAGATTCATGGCTTTCAAGCCACATGATCAATCTCATGGCCATATTCATGGCATAGTTTGTTTAAATAGTCTCATATTTTGCATAATGGTGCATGTTGGAGTGACACACGATGTTGATTAAGGAAGTTTTCATCTTCCTTGTATGAAAAATTCATTTTTATTTTTCAAGTGCCCGAAATGAGTTTTTTTGTGAAGGACCTACCATATATTTGTTGCAAAATTGGTCCAAATCATTTTTCTAACATACTAGGCCATATTTAATGTACAATTGACAAAATGGTTGGGTGTCAAAAGCTTTTATCCATCTCTCGTGAAAAATACAAATCTATGTCGAATTAGTTGGAAGCGGGTCAAATTTGAACTGCGGCTGCCTTATAGTTTGCTCTTTATTTTTTTCAAAAATCATTCCTAGGTACACAAGTATCTATTTAATCATAGAAACACAAAAAGGTTTCCAAGATTCAACCACTAGGTAGGAACGGTCATGCCCGCCGTTTCGACCGCATTTTGAAACGGCCATGAAAAATTCAAAAAAAGTGGGAAACCTTTGCATTATGTCATCATATGTGATAACGTTACCATGTAAAATAATAAACTTGTAATACGAAAATTATTTTTAAAAAGTGTTCACACAAATGAGCTATCATGTGTGAAGATTCATGGCTTTCAAGCCACATGATCAATCTCATGGCCATATTCATGGCATAGTTTGTTTAAATAGTCTCATATTTTGCATAATGGTGCATGTTGGAGTGACACACGATGTTGATTAAGGATGTTTTCATCTTCCTTGTATGAAAAATTCATTTTTATTTTTCAAGTGCCCGAAATGAGTTTTTTTGTGAAGGACCTACCATATATTTGTTGCAAAATTGGTCCAAATCATTTTTCTAACATACTAGGCCATATTTAATGTACAATTGACAAAATGGTTGGGTGTCAAAAGCTTTTATCCATCTCTCGTGAAAAATACAAATCTATGTCGAATTAGTTGGAAGCGGGTCAAATTTGAACTGCGGCTGCCTTATAGTTTGCTCTTTATTTTTTCCAAAAATCATTTCTTGGTACACATGTATCTATTTAATCATAGAAACACCAAAAGGTTTCCAAGATTCAACCACTAGGTAGGAACGGTCATGCCCGCCGTTTCGACCGCATTTTGAAACGGCCATGAAAAATTCAAAAAATAATCAAAAAAATGGGAAACCTTCATGTCGCATCATCACTTGTGACCTGCCAACTAGAAAAGATATATAAATTTGAGTCCGATGTCTTCTTGAACTATTCAGTATGATTTTAACTATTATTTGTACAATGTTTATAAAAAAGAAAAAGAAAAAGTGTGCCTCCAAACCCCAAAAAACTAGCGAAAATTTTCCCTCCCACCCCACCAAAATTTCCCTCCTCTCCCTCTCCCACTACCACCCGGGACCCACCACTCCCTCTCCCACTCCCCTCTCCATTCCACTCCCCACTACCCACGCGGGATCCATTCCACTCCCCACTCCGTCGCCCCTCCCCTACTCCGCGCCGCCCCGCCACCCCTCCTGTGCTCCGCGCCGCCCCTCTCCCCTCTCCCCGACGACGACTACTCGACAACGTCGACGGCTACATCTACATCGACGACGTCGACGGCTACATATACATCGAAGACGACGGCTACATCTACATCGACGTCGATGGCTATGACTACAACAATGACGACAGCGGGTACATCTACATAATCAACAGTCGACGACGATAGGTACCTCTCCCCTCAACCCATCTCCCGTTGATAGATCCCCCTCATGTGTTCTTTTAGGGTTTGATAGATCCCCCTCATGTGTTCTTCTAGGGTTCATGGGGCTGGATCAATTGGGATGGTTCGGTACATTCATGGGGTTAGGGTTAGGGTTCATGGTGTTAGGGTTAAATTCAAGGGGTTAGGGTTGTAGTTGTCATGGGGCTGGATCAATGGGGCCGGATCATGGGGTCCTGCATTTTTGATGGGTAACAAATGGGGGTACATCCCCCACCTGGTCGATCTAGGGTTAGGATTCAGTCAATCTAGGAGCTCCTGGAGGTTCTTGTTCATGTTCATGGGATTTATTCCTAGTGGTTCATTCTATCCCCCTTTGGTTAATTAGAGTGTCCATCAGCAATACTTGCTTGTATCAGTAGCACTTGGAGAAGAAGCTACTAGGGTTGGTATCAACAGTACTTGCTTGCTTGCTCCTCTTTAATTTTCTTCCTTGCTTGCTTGTTTCTATCAGTAGCACTATGTTTGTTTCAATCAGTAGCACTTCTTTTGCTTGCCTGCTTGTATTAGTAGCACTTATGCACTATGCTTGCTTGCTTGTATTAGTAGCACTTATGCACTTTGCTTGCTTGCTTGCACGCTGCTTGATTCTTTATTCACCAAATGTTGGGCAACCAGTTGCTATCAATGCATATGTTTGCCTCCATTAGGGATACAGTTGAGTAATTACTTTTCTTATAGATGATTGCAGGTACATGGATAAAATTGCAAGTTAAAACATAAAAGTAATTGTTGTAAATAGTTAATGCATTGCTTCACATATATAGTTTTCTTCAACTATCAGTTTAGTACATTACTACCTCCTGTTTCACATGTTTTAATATTGATGTATTGCTACACTTGTATGTGCATGCTAGTCCAAGTGCTTCAATTTAGTTGCTTGCTTCAACTGTCAGTTTAGTACTGATGCATTAACTGTATGTGCATGCTGGTCCAAGTGTTTTACATGTATTAGTACTGATGCATTAACTACATCACTATATTGTTGATCCAACAAGTTTGCTAGCTTCACATGTATTACATGTATGTGCATGCTCGTCTAAATGCTTTCCTTTATTGATATAAGTGCATCATTTTACTTTATCCTTGTTGTATCTGATTGTTGTTTATTCTATTTTGCAAGCACCACGTCAAGATCATCCATGTCAAGGATGACAAGGTCAAACCCGAGGCCAACCAGTGGTATGCAAGTTTCTCCTTGTGGTTATACTGTCAGATTTATAAAATGTGTCTTAATATGCTAAGTAAAATATCTTGGAGGCTGGTGATGTAAAATACTGTCAGATTTTATTATGCAAATGTATTGCTGTAATCTGAATTAGCTGGCTTAGCTGTGCCTGTGTGCTGTTACTCTTCGTTAGCGGAATAAGTAGGATTAAATGATAATAAAATATCATAAGATATGTTTGGCTGTCTGTCCATGCATTCCAACAATTAACGTAATAATTATGTTTACTTTGCCTTGCAAAGATAAGCATCCTCTCATCGAGTACGAGAAGGTTAGGGCTAGAAATATGATGAGTAACAATCGGATATTCCAGTCCCTTGGCATTGATGCAATAGCGTCAATGATTAGGAAAACAAATGATGTACAAGAAGGTACAACTAATGGGGTTCAAGAAGGTAGTGGAGTTATCAGTGATGACCCAGAGTACAATCCTAAGGAGGATGAAGTTGTAGTGCACAAGACTGTTAAGGTGCAAACTCTATCTTGCTTGGAGGGTTCGGGTTCTTGTCTGCTCTGTGTTTCCTTGTGCTCACATATTTATCTTGTGATCTAAATTTTTCTGTGCTATTTATACAAGGCACTGAAGACAGCCAGCAAGAAGAGGAAGAGCTCAGAAGCATCTGCTGCAATGCCTCTAGGAAGGGTGATGGCCCCACCTCTAGGACAAACAAAGAGGATCCTGGAACGTGATGAACCTGATAGAGTCACAAGGCATAAAGCAACTACGGCGGCTGCGACGGACCATCAGGAAAGTCCGCTGGGCATGGACTTTGAGAGCTCGGTGGAAATGCGTGATGAGTTTTTGTGAAGCTGTGCACCTGTGAAGTTGTCAATTATTTAAGTGATTGTTCATTCTGGTGATGAAACAATGTCTTGCTCTATTTGAACGTGATGAAGTATTTTGTGAAGTTGTCAATTATTTAAGTTTTGTTTGGACCATTTTGTTTGGGCACTAAAGTTAGTTTGGACAGCAAAAAGGCCGAGGCCCAAACAAGAAATAGACTAAGAAGGCTTGGGCCTAAAAAAAGAGTAGGCCAAGGCCCAAACTAGAATTTGTCTAAAAAGGCTTGGGCCTAAAAAAAGAGTAGGCCGAGGCCCAAACAAGAACTGGACTAAAAAGAGTAGGCCAAGGCCCAAAAGAAAAGTGGACTAATAAAAAACCTGCTCAGTAAAAGATTCTATCCCAGAAAATAAAAGGCCAAATTATTGGGCCCGGCCCATGTAGACGACCGGAATGGACCGGGCTGAATCTTATTTACGACCTTTTCATTTGGTTATAATTCTGCCACGTCAGCCTACCACGGTGGCTCTGACGTGGTGCGGGCAGATTGCTAGTGACCAAATCATTTGGTCATTAAACCTACGACCTTCTGTTTGGTCATAAAATCCTACAACCAATCCAGAAAAAAGGTTGTTATAGTTCACTAAAGACCCTTAGCTTTAGGCCTTTTGTTTTTTGTCATAAAAAGGTCACAAATGGAAATCAATGACCATTCAGTGACCAATATTGAAGGTCGTTAGTTGACATATTTCTTGTAGTGAATTATTGAAGAGATTTCTTCTATTGCTATTCCTCCTAACGATCCTTTGCAACAATTCATGGAAAACCACGAGAATGATATGCATATGCAGGAAAGGAATGAGCTAGATGACATATTCTACAGACAAACTGCTATCCTGAAGCACAACCTTCCGGTTGAGCCTTTGGGAATGTTATCAAAACCAAAAGAAGACACAGTGTTTGATCTTAAACCACTTCCCAGTACGCTCAAGTATGCTTATTTAGATGAAAAGAAAGTATATCCTATTATTATCAATTCTAACCTTTCAGGATATGAAGAAGAGCGATTATTGGAAGTCCTTCGTAAAAACCAAGGCGCTATTGGCTATACCCTTGATGATCTTAAGGGGATTAGTCCATCTATTTGTCAGCATACTATCAATCTTGAGCGTGATGCTAAACCGGTTGTTAATCATCAACGATGGTTGAACCCGAAGATGAAGGATGTTGTGAGGACCGAAATCCTCAAGCTTCTAGCCATATGTATTATCTATCCTATAGCTGATAGTAAGTGGGTAAGTCCGGTACATTGTGTTCCCAAGAAAGGAGGTACGACCGTGGTTCCTAATGATAAGAATGAACTAATACCTCATAGGATTATTATTGGATATACAATGTGTATTGATTATAGGAAGCTAAACAAGGCAACCAGGAAGGACCACTACCCGCTGCTGTTCATCGACCAAATGCTTGAAAGGTTATCCAAAAATACTCACTTTTTCTATCTTGATGGATACTCTGGCTTCTGTCAAATTCATGTTAACACTGCCGATCAAGAGAAGACCACTTTTACTTGTCCTTTTGGTACTTATGCTTATAGACGTATGCCTTTTGGTTTATGCAATGCTCCTGCTACTTTTCAAAGGTGTATGTCTGCTAACTTTCATGGTTTTTGTGAGGAAATCGTGGAGGTTTTCATGGACGATTTCTCCGTCTATGGAACCTCTTTTGACCATTGTCTCCACAACCTTAATAAAGTTTTCTAGAGATGTGAGGAGACGAACTTGGTACTCAACTAGGAGAAGTGACACTTCATGGTCAATGAGCGAATTGTTCTTGGCCACAAGATTTCTGAAAAAGGAATCGAGGTGGATAGGGCAAAGGTTGAAACAATCGAGAGAATACCTTATCCATGGGACATTAGAGGTATTCGTAGTTTCCTTGGTCATGCTGGTTTCTATAGAAGATTTATTAAAGACTTTTCTAAAACTTCGAAACCCCTCACTAATCTTCTCCATAAGGATATTCCTTTTTTGTTTGATGAAGATTGAAGGAAGCCTTCAAAGTTCTTCAGAAATCATTGATAACCGCCCCTATAGTCCAACCACCTGATTGGAATTTGCCTTTTGAAATCATGTGTGATGCCAGTGATTTTGCGGTTGGAGTTGTGTTAGGACAAAGGGTTGATAAGAAATTGAATGTTATCCATTATGCTAGCAAAACCCTTGATAGTGCTCAAAAGAATTACACTACTACTAAGAAAGAATTTTTAGCCGTAGTGTTTGCTTGTGATACGTTTAGGCCTTACATTGTTGATTCTAAAGTCATCATTCATACCGATCAAGCTGCTATTAAGTATCTTATGGAAAATAAGGATGCCAAACCAAGGCTTATCAGATGGGTCCTTCTTCTTCAAGAATTTGATTTACAGATTGTTGAAAGGAAAGGAGCAGATAACCTTTCCAGGATGGAGGACATACCACATGATCCTATTCTGGTCAACGATAGTTTTCCTGATGAACAGTTAGCTGTTTTGCAGGTGAAATCTAATTCAGATCCATGGTATGCAGATTATGCTAACTTTATTGTTGCAAAGTTTTTGCCTCCAGGTTTAACATTCTAGCAGCGGAATAAGTTCTTCCATGACTTTAGGTATTACTTTTGGGATGACCCACATCTTTTTAGAGAAGGTGCGGATGGAATTGTGAGGAGATGCATACTAGAGCATGAGCAGAAGGATATTTTGAGACAATGTCATAACAGTCCTTATGAAGGACATCATGCCGGTGAGAGGACCACACACAAGGTTCTCCAATCAGGTTTTTATTGGCCTACTCTTTTTAAAGATGCTAGAAATTATGTTTTATCTTGTGATAAGTGTCAGAGACTTGGTAATATTAGTAGGAGGAATGAGATGCCTATGAATTATTCTCTAGTCAATGAGCCTTTTGATTGCTGGGGTTTTCATTTTATGGGTCCTTTCCCTCCTTCGCACAAGTACACTCACATCTTAGTAGATGTTGATTATGTGATCAAGTGGGTTGAAGCAATCCCCACTGTAAGTGTTGATCACAAGACATCTTTGAAAATGCTCAAGGATGTAATCTTCCCTAGGTTTGGTGTACCTAGGTACCTCATGACCAACGAGGGATCACATTTTACACACGATGATTTTAGAAAACCTCTAGCCAAATATGATGTCAATCATAGAATTGCTTCACCTTACCACCCTCAAACAAGTGGGCAAGTTGATCTCACAAATAGAGAGATCAAGATGATCTTGCAAAAGAGAGTGGACAGTTCTAGAAAGGACTGGTCCAATAAGCTAAGAGATGCCTTGTGAGCGTATAGAACTGCTTACAAAAATCCCATCGGGATGTCTCCGTATAAGATGGTCTATGGCAAGGCATGCCATCTACCTCTAGAGTTAGAGCACAAAGCTTTCTGGGCTGTTAAAGAGCTTAATGTTGATCCAAAGCTTGCTGGTGAAAAGCGTCTCATGAACTTGACTTCTCTAGATGAGTGGAGAAGTGAAGCTTACGAGAGCACAAAAGTGTTCAAAGAAAAGGTAAAGAGGTGGCATGACAAGAGAATTTTGAAATGTGAATTTAATATTGGTGACAAAGTTTGTTGTATAGATCTCATTTCAGGTTTTCTCTAGGTAAATTACTTCCCAAGTGGAAAGGACGGTACCACATCAAAGAAGTCTACCGCTCTGGTGCAATCAAGATTAATAATTTTGAAGGCACAAAACCACATGTTGTGAATGGGCAAAGACTCAAGCATTACATGGTTGGAGACCCCATCAATGTAGAGGTGGATGTGATATAGGTAGCCACTCACGAAGAACATATCGTAACACTGTATGAGACACTGGCAGAAGCAGAATAAGAATAGGTATGAAATATGGTAAGGAAACTTTGCGAACATCAATAAAAGTTCCGTATTATTTGTTTTTGCAAAATTAGGAAAATTCTGAGCCGAAGCGGAGCCAGAGAGGAGCTCGAGGTGCTCCAGGCGACCTGGTGGCGCGGGCTAGCCCCTGGCCGCGCCAGGAAGCTACCTGGACCACCCGGAGTCCGCCTCCGACTCTACTTTGGCTTGTTACCTTCCTTTTGGTGTAGAAATTTTTGCTATATATTTTCCTGGATCGTCCCGGCTTTGTATTTTGCGATTCCGTGTGTTTTCTCTTTCGATCTTTTTCTGCCAGGCTAAGAAGCTATTGGTCGATATGTCTTCTTGCGACTCAAGCGGGGAAGACTACACGGGTCGTCGTCTCCGCCGTGTCCAGCAATATATCAACCATGGGAAGGTCACCGGATGGGCTACTAATGAAGAGATAGCCGCAAGACAAGCAGAGATGGAGCACTTCGTGAGAGAGGAAGTCAAGATGGTCACCACCCAGCAAGAAGGAGATCCTTCATCACGAGGATCCAGCTCCAACAACCACATCCTCGTGGAGTTTATTAACCCTCAACATGATCTTTCTCTGAACCTTTCGGAAACTGTCCCTCCACCTGGAGCTCCACCTGTGTCATCTACTATATCCGAAGCTTACAGAATCACTGACCAATTCTGTGAAGACTTCCGTGTGCTTAAAGTACATGTGGCCATATTGGAAGCTAAAAACAAAACCCTTCGGCGCATAATAGCGGACTTGAAGACCAAGAAGTAGGATGAAAAGTGAAATCTTCATGGGTAATGGCATTCCCTTAGCTTGTTCTAAGCTTGGGGGAGTGCCCGGTATCTTTATTTTTATCCTTTACCTTTTATGGTCAAGTTTAGTGTCATATCATGTCTAGGGAAGTTATCTTATGAAATAGGTGTTTGCATTGAGGTCTATCACTCCTTTGTGGAGAGTTTGTATCTGTGAGCGTGCAATGTCTATGATGGAATATTAATGAGAAGTCTATTGGTTTCTTTGCTGCACTTGGTATTCTGTTCATGCAATCGATCTTATATGCCGATTCTTATGGGAGTATTGATCTTACATGTCAGGTATGGCTTTGAAAACTTTATTTAATCTTGGCAAACATAGCATTGGTCATAACAACATGCATGGGTTTTTCTAGTAGCGACATAGCCAAAACCTTTATGTTCTTATGCTTGAGGTGTTATGCTGACAAGGAAGACAACTTGATGCTTTATGCCAATTCTTTATGTTAAACTTTATAATGTTTTGTATCCAAGTGAACATTATTTGTCTGCTCTCAAAAGCCTTTGCTAGCCAACCCTTTCACTAAGCGGAAATACTGCTTGTGCATCCATACCCTGAACCCTCAACCTTCCCAAGAGTCCACCATACCTTCCCTTTACGTGGTATTTCACCGCCACTCCTAAAGTATATTACTCATGTGCTATCTTTAAACCTTCAAATATTACTCCCTGATTTATGCCTCTATTTTAACTCATGAGGAAGTAGTAGATAATTCATGATCTTCTCATACTTGACAAGTTTTATCTTGGGTTTGCATGTGATCTGCGAACCCCTAATACGAGGAGGGACTCGAATGAGCGCGCCCATCTCGTAAAATATAATAACAACAAACAAAACCTCCTTCATGCTTTGTTGATGAGAAATCAGAAAACTTTGGTAGTGATAAACAAAGGAGACTAAGGGGATGTGATCGTCCCCACTTTGGGAGCCGTTCCTCAAAAGTTGTCCATCATGAGAAGTATTGGGCTATCTACTAGCATTCATTGACAAATTATGCACCTCTCAAAATATTGTTTTAAAATCTTGTTGATTTCAAAATCCCTAAAAGCTCTAGCATGTGAGTTTTCCCTACTTCCCTCTGCGAAGGGCAAATCTTTTACTTTTATGTTGAGTCAGTAAACCTACTTCTTTCTATCCTGAAAAGAGCAGATACTTTATGTTGACAAAGATGCATGCATTCATATTGTTTCATTGATAGTTTTCATATCACACCTTTGTTGATGTTATCATTAAGATGAGTAAGTTGTTTGTTAAAGCCTAGCGAAAGCAAAAAATCTTCCTTTGCGTTAGCATTTTCACTTCCTGACTAATAACATGTTCTTTCAAAAATCTTCAGTTGATCTCATCAAAATATAAGAGGAAGAGCAAAAGTTAAAAGTTACTAGTTGTTCTTTGACCAAGGACATGTTTTCCATGGTTTGATGAGTTTTCTTAGCTCTACTTTTGATTGTAATTGATATTACTCTTTCGTAAGGGCCTTATGAGTTGATATTGTTGTTGAGGATGGCTGAGTTTAGTAGAGAAATTATCATGCTTCTTGTCCGTATTCTTATTTATCGACACTTCACTCTCTAAACTTGTTGACAAGATTACCGATCTCAGTATTCGCTTGGGGACAAACGAAGTCTAAGCTTGGGGGAGTTGATACGTCCAAAATGCATCAGTATTTTGTATCATAATTTGTCTCTATTCATTGATATATTTCACATTATGATGATGTACTTATAGTGTTTTGGCCTATTTTACACAGTTTACAACTTTCCGGTGCCGAAACAGGAGACGCAGGATTCAACGGAGAAAATAGCACGAAGAGTTACCATATGAGAACATCTCCAACTGTGCTGAAAATTTGAGGGAAGAAGTTTCCGAATAGATCTCGAAGACAGGCCGAAGAAGGGCCGGAGAGGGGCCACAGGTCACCCAGGAGACCTGCTGGCGCGGGCCACCCTAGGCCATGCCAGGAGGCCGCCTGGGTGGTGGGTCATGCCTCTGTTTCTCTCCTTTGTTCTATATGTTCCTCTTGACCTAAAAGTTACGGGGACAAGAAGAGTTTTCGCAGTTCCGCCACCGCTCCGCGACGGAAACCTACACAGAAGAAATGACCTTTCCGGCGGGCAGATTCCGTCGGGGAGAACTCCTCCCCCAAGGGGAGATCGTCCTCATCGTCATCACCATCGTCACGGGCATCATCTAGATCATCATCACCATCATCACCAACACCAGCACCATCTCCACCTTCATCCCATCTACCCCACCATTACAATCGGAGTTGTACCTTGCACTATTCATCCCTCTACTCTACCGGTGTTGATTACTCCTTTGTGGTAAATACTATTGAGTTTGGTTGGAGGATTATTGTTATGACCAGATTGTTAATGATATTTTCATCACCTCTGATCATTATCTATTTTATGTCTTGTGAGTAGTTCCATTAGTTCTTGAGGACATGGGAAAAGTCTAGATGCTAGTATTCATATGATGTTGAAGTAATATGTTTTGATTGATATTTAAGTTATGGTGTTACTCTTCTAGTGGTGTTATGTGAACGTCGACTACATAACACTTCGCCTTTTTAATGACCTAGGGGAATGCATCATGTATAAAGAATGCTTATGGTGTGTTGCCGGAGTGACAGAAACCTGAACCCAGTTCACATACTTTTGCATGAGGGAGTATTGGATCCTAAAGCTTATTGCTATGGTTAGGCTATGCCTTAATTTCTCTCTTGTATTTGCAGATGCTTGCAAGAGGGATTAATCATAAGAGTGTACTTGTCTTAGCCTAGACGGTGCACTAGTTAAGATCCACCCACATAACACTTATCAATACAAAACATAGTACTAGACGGAATATGGCAAAAGCACTTGACTATTTCTCCCGTGTGTCCTTTGGAACGCCTTAGTCTTTATAAGTTTAGTCCCTCGGCTTATCCTTTGTGTTCAAAAGGATTGGGCCTTTTGCTGTAGCTCAGCACCATTTACTTTACTTGCATTTGTTTCCTTGTTGATTATACTAGAAAACCCATGAAAAGTTACCTTTCAGTACTTGCAGTTATTCCTTGCTCAAGATCACTTGTCAATACCTTCTACTCCTCGTTCGGTTCGACACTCTTACTTATCTAAAAGGCTACGATAGATCCCCTAGAATTGTGGGTCATCAATGACTTGATCTGCCGAATCGCTGTGAGCCTCCATTCAAAACCCGCTCGCCTCCATCGTCGATTTCCTCTGCTAGCACCGATGCTTGTGACGTCCGAAGCTTGCCGTACGCCATGGCCACTGAGCTTCGGGCTCCCGAGCCCCTCTGCTCAACAAGAAACTCAGGAGTGCTCCTCGACCCCTATAGGTGCCTCCTAGTCGCTTAGGTGGCCTCCCCGTGCACCGCAGCCCTGCGCCTCCCGATGCCGTACTCCGGCCACCGTGGATGTGCTCTCCATCATTGCTTCATGCCATCCCAGTGCTAGACGCCTCCACCACCCAAAGTGGAGAGCGCCGGGAACAATCCGGTGCGAGAAGCGCATCCGTAGGTGCTCTGTAGCGATGTCGCGAGCATCTCCGGCGGTGCTCCGCCGCGGATATCGATCGCCAGCGACTAACCCGGATGGTGTTGATGTGGCACCGATTTAATTAAGCTTAGTCTAGCTTAGTTAGCCCTATGTTCCATCACAGTGGGTCCCGCAAGCTAAATTAACCAAAAAGGTTTAGATTAAAGAAAATAACCCCTATTTCACGAACCTAGTTCATGATATCACTCTTGGGGAACGTTGCATGGGAAACAAAAAATTTCCTACGCACACGCAATACCTAACCATGGTGATGATCATCTATGAGAGGGGAGAGTGTATCTACATACCCTTGTAGATCGCTAAGCGTAAGCGTATATAACGCGATAGATGTAATGGGCTGCAATTTGGATCGCGGAGATGTGTTGGGGAACGTCGCATGGGAAACAAAAATTTTCCTACGCGCACGAAGACCTATCATGGTGATGTCCATCTACGAGAGGGGATGAGTGATCTACGTACCCTTGTAGATCGTACAGCAGAAGCGATGTGAGATCGCGGTTGATGTAGTGGAACGCCCTCACGTCCCTCGATCCGCCCCGCGAACAATCCCGCGATCAGTCCCACGATCTAGTACCGAACGGACGGCACCTCCGCGTTCAGCACACGTACAGCTCGACGATGATCTCGGCCTTCTTGATCCAGCAAGAGAGACGGAGAGGTAGAAGAGTTCTCCGGCAGCGTGATGGCGCTCCGGAGGTTGGTGATGATCTTGTCTCAGCAGGGCTCCGCCCGAGCTCCGCAGAAACACGATCTAGAGGAAAAACTATGGAGGTATGTGGTCGGGCAGCCGTGAGAAAGTCGTCTCAAATCTGCCCTAAAAGCCCCATATATATAGGAGGAGGGAGGGGGACCTTGCCTTGGAGTCCAAGGGACTCCAAGGGGGTCGGCCGAGCCAGGGGGGAGGACTCTCCCCCCCCAAACCGAGTCCTACTTGGTTTGGTGGGAGGGAGTCCTTCCCCCTTCCCACTTCCCCTCCTTTTTTTTTTCTTTGATTTTTTCTTCCTTGGCGCATAGGATTTGGTGGGCTGTCCCACCAGCCCACTAAGGGCTGGTGTGACCCCCAAAATACCTATGGGCTTCCCCGGAGTGGGTTGCCCCCCTCCGGTGAACCCCCGGAACCCATTCGTCATTCCCGGTACATTCCCGGTAACTCCGAAAACCTTCCGGTAATCAAATGAGGTCATCCTATATATCAATCTTCGTTTCCGGACCATTCCGGAAACCCTCGTGACGTCCGTGATCTCATCCGGGACTCCGAACAACATTCGGTAACCAACCATATAACTCAAATACGCATAAAACAACGTCGAACCTTAAGTGTGCAGACCCTGCGGGTTCGAAAACTATGTAGACATGACCCGAGAGACTCCTCGGTCAATATCCAACAGCGGGACCTGGATGCCCATATTGGATCCTACATATTCTACGAAGATCTTATCGTTTGAACCTCAGTGCCAAGGATTCGTATAATCCCGTATGTCATTCCCTTTGTCCTTCGGTATGTTACTTGCCCGAGATTCGATCGTCAGTATCCGCATACCTATTTCAATCTCGTTTACCGGCAAGTCTCTTTACTCGTTCCGTAATACAAGATCCCGCAACTTACACTAAGTTACATTGCTTGCAAGGCTTGTGTGTGATGTTGTATTACCGAGTGGGCCCTGAGATACCTCTCTGTCACACGGAGTGACAAATCCCAGTCTTGATCCATACTAACTCAACTACCACCTTCGGAGATACCTGTAGAGCATCTTTATAGTCACCCAGTTACGTTGCGACGTTTGATACACACAAAGCATTCCTCCGGTGTCAGTGAGTTATATGATCTCATGGTCATAGGAATAAATACTTGACACGCAGAAAACAGTAGCAACAAAATGACACGATCAACATGCTACGTCTATTAGTTTGGGTCTAGTCCATCACGTGATTCTCCCAATGACGTGATCCAGTTATCAAGCAACAACACCTTGTTCATAATCAGAAGACACTGACTATCATCGATCAACTGGCTAGCCAACTAGAGGCATGCTAGGGACGGTGTTTCGTCTATGTATCCACACATGTAAATGAGTCTTCATTCAATACAATTATAGCATGGATAATAAACTATTATCTTGATACAGGAATTATAATAATAACTATACATTTATTATTGCCTCTAGGGCATAATTCCAACAGTCTCCCACTTGCACTAGAGTCAATAATCTAGCCCTCACATCACCATGTGAGTTACATTGTAATAAATCTAACACCCATACAGTTCTGGTGTCGATCATGTTTTGGCCGTGGAAGAGGTTTAGTCAGCGGGTCTGCTACATTCAGATCCGTGTGCACTTTGCATATATTTACGTCCTCCTCCTCGACGTAGTCGCGGATGAGGTTGAAGCGTCGTTTGATGTGTCTGGTCTTCTTGTGAAACCTTGGTTCCTTTGCTAAGGCAATGGCACCAGTGTTGTCACAGAACAAGGTTATTGGATCCAGTGCACTTGGCACCACTCCAAGATCCGTCATGAACTGCTTCATCCAGACACCCTCCTTAGCCGCCTCCGAGGCAGCCATGTACTCTGCTTCACATGTAGAATCTGCTACGACGCTTTGCTTGGAACTGCACCAGCTTACTGCACCCCCATTAAGAATAAATACGTATCCGGTTTGCGACTTAGAGTCGTCCGGATCTGTGTCAAAGCTTGCATCGACGTAACCTTTTACGGCGAGCTCTTCGTCACTTCCATACACGAGAAACATCTCCTTAGTCCTTTTCAGGTACTTCAGGATATTCTTGACCGCTGTCCAGTGATCCACTCCTGGATTACTCTGGAACCTGCCTGCCATGCTTATGGCCAGGCTAACATCCGGTCTAGTGCACAGCATCGCATACATGATAGAGCCTATGGCTGAAGCATAGGGGACGGAGCGCATATGCTCTCTATCTTCATCAGTTGCTGGGCACTGAGTCTTACTCAATCTCGTACCTTGTAACACTGGCAAGAACCCTTTCTTGGACTGTTCCATTTTGAACCTCTTCAAAACTTTATCAAGGTATGTGCTTTGTGAAAGTCCTATCAGGCGCTTTGATCTATCCCTATAGATCTTAATGCCTAGAATGTAAGCAGCTTCTCCTAGGTCCTTCATAGAGAAACTTTTATTTAAGTAACCTTTTATGCTATCCAAAAGCTCCACGTTGTTTCCAATCAGTAATATGTCATCCACATATAATATTAGAAATGCCACAGAGCTCCCACTCACTTTCTTGTAAATACAAGATTCTCCAACCACTTGTATAAACCCAAATGCCTTGATCACCTCATCAAAGCGCTTGTTCCAACTCCGAGATGCTTGCACCAGTCCATAAATGGATCGCTGGAGCTTGCACACCTTGTCAGCATTTTCAGGATCGACAAAACCTTCGGGTTGCATCATATACAACTCTTCCTTAAGGAAACCGTTAAGGAACGCCGTTTTGACATCCATCTGCCAAATTTCATAATCGAAAAATGCAGCTATTGCTAACATGATTCTGACGGACTTAAGCATCGCTACGGGAGAGAAAGTCTCATCATAGTCAATTCCTGGAACTTGTGAAAAACCCTTTGCCACAAGTCGAGCTTTATAAACGGTCACATTACCGTCAGCGTCCGTCTTCTTCTTAAAGATCCATTTGTTCCGAATAGCCTTGCGGCCCTCAGGTAGTATCTCCAAAGTCCACACTTTGTTCTCATACATGGATCCTATCTCGGATTTCATGGCTTCTAGACATTTGTTGGAATCTGGCCCCACCATTGCTTCTTCATAATTTGCAGGTTCATTGTTGTCTAACAACATGATTGATAAGACGGGATTACCGTACCACTCTGGAGCAGCGCGTGATCTCGTCGACCTACGTGGTTCAACAGAAACTTGAACTGGAGTTTCATGATCATCATCATTAACTTCCTCCTCAACCGGCGTCGCAATGACAGAGGTTTCCCCCTGCCCTGCGCCACCATCCAGAGGGATGAGAGGTTCGACAACCTCGTCAAGTTCTATCTTCCTCCCACTCAATTCTCTCGAGAGAAAACCCTTCTCGAGAAAAGTTCCGTTCTTAGCAACAAACACTTTGCCTTCGGATTTGAGATAGAAGGTGTACCCAACTGTCTCTTTTGGGTAACCTATGAAGACGCATTTTTCCGCTTTGGGTTCCAGCTTTTCAGGCTGAAGCTTTTTGACATAAGCATCACATCCCCAAACTTTAAGAAACGACAACTTTGGTCTTTTGCCATACCACAGTTCGTATGGTGTCGTCTCAACGGATTTTGATGGTGCCCTATTTAAAGTGAATGCAGCTGTTTCTAATGCATAACCCCAAAACGATAACGGTAAATCAGTAAGAGACATCATAGATCGCACCATTTCTAACAAAGTACGATTACGACGTTCGGACACACCATTACGCTGTGGTGTTCCAGGCGGTGTTAACTGCGAAACAATTCCACATTGTTTTAAGTGAGCACCAAACTCGAAACTCAGATACTCACCCCCACGATCAGACCGTAGGAACTTGATCTTCTTGTTACGATGATTTTCCACTTCACTCTGAAATTGTTTGAACTTTTCAAATGTTTCAGACTTGTGCTTCATCAAGTAGACATAACCATATCTACTTAAATCGTCAGTGAAGGTGAGAAAATAACGATATCCGCCGCGTGCCTCCACGCTCATCGGACCACACACATCGGTATGTATGATTTCCAACAAGTCACTTGCACGCTCCATTGTTCCGGAGAACGGAGTTTTAGTCATCTTGCCCATGAGGCATGGTTCGCACGTGTCAAGTGAATCAAAGTCAAGTGACTCCAAAAGTCCATCAGCATGGAGTTTCTTCATGCGCTTTACACCAATATGACCCAAGCGGCAGTGCCACAAAAATATGGCGCTATCATTGTTTACTCTAATTCTTTTGGTCTCAATGTTATGTATATGCGTATCTCTATCAAGATTCAATATGGACAATCCTCTCATATTCGGTGCATGACCATAAAAGATGTTACTCATAGAAATAGAACAACCATTATTCTCAGACTTAAAAGAGTAACCGTCTCGCAATAAACAAGATCCAGATATAATGTTCATGCTCAACGCAGGCACTAAATAACAATGATTTAAGTTCATCACTAATCCCGATGGTAGTTGAAGTGACACGGTGCCGACGGCGATTGCATCAACCTTGGAACCGTTTCCTACACGCATCGTCACTTCGTCTTTCGTCAGCCTCCGTCTATTCCGCAGTTCCTGCTTCGAGTTGCAAATGTGAGCAACAGAACCGGTATCGAATACCCAGGCACTACTACGAGAGCTGGTTAAGTACACATCAATAACATGTATATCAAATATACCTGATTTTTCTTTGCCCGCCTTCTTATCTGCCAGACACTTGGGGCAATTGCGCTTCCAGTGACCCATACCCTTGCAATAGAAGCACTCTGTTTCAGGCTTAGGTCCAGCCTTGGGTTTCTTCGACGGATTGGCAACTGGCTTGCCGCTCTTCTTCGAATTGACCTTCTTGCCTTTGCCGTTTCTCTTGAAACTAGTGGTCTTGCTCACCATCAACACTTGATGTTCTTTACGGAGTTCAGACTCTGCGACTTTCAGCATCGCAAACAACTCGCCGGGAGACTTGTTCATCCCTTGCATGTTGTAGTTCAACACAAAGCCTTTATAGCTTGGCGGCAGTGATTGGAGGATTCTGTCAGTGATAGCTTCTTGCGGGAGTTCAATCCCTAGTTCAGCTAGACGGTTTGAGTACCCAGACATCTTGAGCACATGTTCACTGACAGACGAGCTTTCCTCCATCTTGCAAGCATAGAATTTATCGGAGGTCTCATACCTCTCGATCCGGGCGTTCTTCTGAAAGATAAACTTCAACTCCTGGAACATCTCAAATGCTCCATGACGCTCAAAGCGACGTTGAAGTCCCGGCTCTAAGCCATACAAGACTGCACATTGAACTATTGAGTAGTCCTCCTTACGTGCTAGCCAAGCGTTCTTAACATCCTGATCAGCCGTAGCGGGTGGTTCATCTCCTAGCGCAGCATCAAGGACATAATCCTTCTTTCCAGCTTGTAAGATTAGCCTAAGATTACGAGCCCAGTCTACAAAGTTGCTTCCATCATCTATCAACTTAGCTTTCTCTAGGAACGTATTAAAATTGAGGATGACACTTGCGTGAGCCATGATCTACAACACAAATATATTCAAAGTGGACTTTAGACTATGTTCAAGATAATTAGAGTTCAAATTAATCAAATTATATGCCAAACTCCCACTCAAAAAGTACATCTCTCTAGTCATTTGAGTGGTTCATGATCCACTTACACTATCCCAAGTCCGATCATCACGTGAGTCGAGAGTAGTTTCAGTGGTAAGCATCCCTATGCTAATCATATCAACTATATGATTCATGATCGACCTTTCGGTCTCATGTGTTCCGAGGCCATGTCTGCACATGCTAGGTTCGTCAAGCTTAACCCGAGTGTTCTGCGTGCGCAACTGTTTTGCACCCGTTGTATGTGAACGTTGAGTCTATCACACCCGATCATCACGTGGTGTCTCGAAACGACGAACTGTAGCAACGGTGCACAGTCGGGGAGAACACAATTTCGTCTTGAAATTTTAGTGAGAGATCACCTCATAATGCTACCGTCGTTCTAAGCAAAATAAGGTGCATAAAAGGATTAACATCACATGCAATTCATAAGTGACATGATATGGCCATCATCACGTGCTTCTTGATCTCCATCACCAAAGCACCGGCACGATCTTCTTCTCACCGGCGCCACACCATGATCTCCATCATCATGATCTCCATCAACGTGTCGCCATCGGGGTTGTCGTGCTACTTATGCTATCACTACTAAAGCTACATCCTAGCAAAATAGTAAACGCATCTGCAAGCACATATGTTAGTATAAAGACAACCCTATGGCTCCTGCCGGTTGCCGTACCATCGACGTGCAAGTCGATATTTCTATTACAACATGATCATCTCATACATCCAATATATCACATCACATCATTGGCCATATCACATCACAATCATACCCTGCAAAAACAAGTTAGACGTCCTCTAATTTTGTTGTTGCATGTTTTACGTGGTGACCAAGGGTATCTAGTAGGATCGCATCTTACTTACGCAAACACCACAACGGAGATATATGAGTTGCTATTTAACCTCATCCAAGGACCTCCTCGGTCAAATCCGATTCAACTAAAGTTGGAGAAACCGTCACTTGCCAGTCATCTTTGAGCAAAGGGGGTTACTCGTAACGATGAAACCAGTCTCTCGTAAGCGTACGAGTAATGTCGGTCCAAGCCGCTTCAATCCAACAATACCGCGGAATCAAGAAAAGACTAAGGAGGGCAGCAAGACGCACATCACCGCCCACAAAACCTTTTGTGTTCTACTCGAGAAGACATCTACGCATGAACCTAGCTCTGATACCACTGTTGGGGAACGTCGCATGGGAAACAAAAATTTTCCTACGCGCACAAAGACCTATCATGGTGATGTCCATCTACGAGAGGGGATGAGTGATCTACGTACCCTTGTAGATCGTACAGCAGAAGCGATGTGAGATCGCGGTTGATGTAGTGGAACGTCCTCACGTCCCTCGATCCGCCCCGTGAACAATCCCGCGATCAGTCCCACGATCTAGTACCGAACGGACGGCACCTCCGCGTTCAGCACACGTACAGCTCGACGATGATCTCGGCCTTCTTGATCCAGCAAGAGAGACGGAGAGGTAGAAGAGTTCTCCGGCAGCGTGACGGCGCTCCGGAGGTTGGTGATGATCTTGTCTCAGCAGGGCTCCGCCCGAGCTCCGCAGAAACACGATCTAGAGGAAAAACTATGGAGGTATGTGGTCGGGCAGCCGTGAGAAAGTCATCTCAAATCTGCCCTAAAAGCCCCATATATATAGGAGGAGGGAGGGGGACCTTGCCTTGGAGTCCAAGGGACTCCAAGGGGGTCGGCCGAGCCAGGGGGGAGGACTCTCCCCCCCCAAACCGAGTCCTACTTGGTTTGGTGGGAGGGAGTCCTTCCCCCTTCCCACTTCCCCTCCTTTTTTTTTCTTTGATTTTTTCTTCCTTGGCGCATAGGATTTGGTGGGCTGTCCCACCAGCCCACTAAGGGCTGGTGTGACCCCCAAAATACCTATGGGCTTCCCCGGAGTGGGTTGCCCCCCTCCGGTGAACCCCCGGAACCCATTCGTCATTCCCGGTACATTCCCGGTAACTCCGAAAACCTTCCGGTAATCAAATGAGGTCATCCTATATATCAATCTTCGTTTCCGGACCATTCCGGAAACCCTCGTGACGTCCGTGATCTCATCCGGGACTCTGAACAACATTCGGTAACCAACCATATAACTCAAATACGCATAAAACAACGTCGAACCTTAAGTGTGCAGACCCTGCGGGTTCGAAAACTATGTAGACATGACCCGAGAGACTCCTCGGTCAATATCCAACAGCGGGACCTGGATGCCCATATTGGATCCTACATATTCTACGAAGATCTTATCGTTTGAACCTCAGTGCCAAGGATTCGTATAATCCTGTATGTCATTCCCTTTGTCCTTCGGTATGTTACTTGCCCGAGATTCGATCGTCAGTATCCGCATACCTATTTCAATCTCGTTTACCGGCAAGTCTCTTTACTCGTTCCGTAATACAAGATCCCGCAACTTACACTAAGTTACATTGCTTGCAAGGCTTGTGTGTGATGTTGTATTACCGAGTGGGCCCTGAGATACCTCTCTGTCACACGGAGTGACAAATCCCAGTCTTGATCCATACTAACTCAACTACCACCTTCGGAGATACCTGTAGAGCATCTTTATAGTCACCCAGTTACGTTGCGACGTTTGATACACACAAAGCATTCCTCCGGTGTCAGTGAGTTATATGATCTCATGGTCATAGGAATAAATACTTGACACGCAGAAAACAGTAGCAACAAAATGACACGATCAACATGCTACGTCTATTAGTTTGGGTCTAGTCCATCACGTGATTCTCCCAATGACGTGATCCAGTTATCAAGCAACAACACCTTGTTCATAATCAGAAGACACTGACTATCATCGATCAACTGGCTAGCCAACTAGAGGCATGCTAGGGACGGTGTTTCGTCTATGTATCCACACATGTAAATGAGTCTTCATTCAATACAATTATAGCATGGATAATAAACTATTATCTTGATACAGGAATTATAATAATAACTATACATTTATTATTGCCTCTAGGGCATAATTCCAACAAGATGTTCCACTACATCAACCGCGTTATATACGCTTCCGCTTAGCGATCTACAAGGGTACATAGATTCACTCTCCCCTCTCGTAGATGATCATCACCATGGATAGGTATTGCGTGTGCGTAGGAATTTTTTTGTTTCCCATGCAACGTTCCCCAACAGTGGCATCATGAGCTAGGTTCATGCGTAGATGATATCTCGAGTAGAACACAAAAGAGTTTGTGGGCGTTGATGTTCAATTTTCTGCCCTCCTTAGTCTTTTCTTGGATTGAAGCGGCGTGGACCAACTTTACTCGTACGCTTACGAGAGACCGGTTTCATCGACTGACATGCAACTTGTTGCATAAAGATGACTGGCGGGTGTCTATTTCTTCAACTTTAGTTGAATCGGATTTGACCAAGGCGGTCCTTGGAGAAGGTTAAATAGCAATTTGCATATCACCGTTGTGGCTTTGCGTAAGTAAGATGCGATCATACTAGATACCCATAGCAGCCACGTAAAACATGCAACAACAAATTAGAGGACGTCTAACTTGTTTTTGCAGGGTATCCATGTGATGTGATATGGCCAAAGACATGATATGATATATTGGATGTATGAGATGATCATGTTGTAACAGTTAAATATCGACTTGCACGCCGATGCTACGACAACCGGCAGGAGCCATAGGGTTGTCTTTAAACTAACGTTTCTGCTTGCACATGCTTTTACTATATCGCTATGTGGTAGCTTTAGTATTAATAGACTAGATAGCATGACAACCTCGATGGCGGCACGATGATGGATATCATGATGATGGAGATCATGGTGCGGCGCTGGTGGCGATGGAGATCATGCCGGTGCTTTGGTGATGGAGATCAAGAAGCACGAGTTCATGGTCATATCATGTCACTTATGATTTGCATGTGATGTTAATCCTTTTATGCACCTTATTTTGCTTAGAACGACGGTAGCATTATAAGGTGATTCCTCACCAAAATTTCAAGATAAAATTGTGTTCTCCCCTACTGTGCACCGTTGCGACTGTTCGTCGTTTCGAGACACCGCATGATGATCGGGTGTGATAGACTCAACGTTCACATACAACGGGTGCAAAACAGTTGCACACGCAGAACACTCAGGTTAAACTTGACGAGCCTAGCATGTACAAACATGGCCTTGGAACACAAGAGGCCGAAATGTCGAGCATAAATCATATAGTTGATATGATCAGCATGGAGATGTTCACCACTGAAACTATACTCAACTCACGTGATGATCGGACTTGAGTTAGTGGACTTGGATCATGCGCCACTCGAATGACTAGAGGGATGTCTATTCGAGTCGGGGTTATTAGTAATATGATTAGCTAAACTAAATTATCATGAACATAGTCAAAAGGTCTTTGCAAATTATGTTGTAGCTTGCGATGTAGCTCTACTGTTTTTGATATGTTCCTAGAGAAAATTTAGTTGAAAGATGATAGTAGCAATTATGCGGACTCGGTCAGTAAACTGAGGATTGACCTCATTGCTGCGCAGAAGGCTTATGTCCTTAATGCACCGCTCGGTGTGCTGAACCTCGAGCGTTGTGTGTGGATGTTGCGAACATCTCACATACACGTTTTTTGATGACTACGTGATAGTTCAATGTGTAATGCTTAACGGCTTAGAATTGAGGCGCCAAAGACGTTTTGAACGTCACGGAACATATGAGATGTTCCAAGAGATGAAATTGGGATTTCATGCTCGTGCCCTTGTTGAGAGGTATGAGACCTCCGACAAGATTCTTTGTCTACAAAGTAAGGGAGAAAAGCTCAATCGTTGAGCATGTGCTCAGATCGTCTCAGTGCTACAATCTCTTGAATCGAGTGGGAGTTAATCTTTGAGATGAGATAGTGATGGTTCTCCAAAGTCACTGCCACCAAGCTACTAGAGCTTCGTGATGAACTATAATAGATCAGAGATAGATATGATGGTCCTTGAGCTATTCGCGATGTTTGACACCGCAAAAGTAGAAATAAAAAAGGATCATCAATTGTTGATGGTTAGTAAAACCACTAGTTTCAAGAATGGCAAGGGCAAGAAGGGATACTTCATGAAACGGTAACCTAGTTGTTGCTCTAGTGAAGATACCCAAGGTTGAACCCAAACCCGAGACTAAGTGCTTCTGTAATGAGGGGAACAGTCAGTGAAGAGGAACTATCCTAGATAGTTGGTAGATGAGAAGGCTCGCAAAGTCGACAGAAGTAGATTGGATATACATGATATTGATGTGTACTTTACTAGTACTCCTAGTAGCACAAGGGTATTAGATGCCGGTTCGGTTGCTAAGTGTTAGGAACTCGAAATAAAAGCTACGGAATAAACGGGGACTAGCTAAAGGCGGGGTGACGATATGTGTTGGAAGTGTTTCCAAGGTTGATGTGATCAAACATCGCACACTCCCTCTGCCATCGGGATTAGTGTTAAACCTAAATAATTGTTATTTGGTGTTTGCGTTGAGCATGAGCATGATTAGATCGTGTTTATTGCAATACGATTATTCATTTAAATAGAATAATGGTTATTCTATTTTCTTGAATAAATACCCTCTATGGTTTATTGAATCTCGATCGTAGTGGTACACATGTTCATAATATTGATGCCAAAAGATACAAAGTAGTAATGATAGTACCACTTACTTGTGGCACTGCCGCTTGAGTTATATTGGTATAAAATGCATTAAGGAGCTCCATGCTGATGGATCTTTGTACTCACTCATTTTTGAAATGTTTGAGACATGCAAACCATGCCTATTGGTATAAACACATGAAGAAACTCCATGCAAATGGATCGTTTGGACTCACTTGATTTTGAATCACTTGAGACATGCAAATCATACCACATGGGCTAAATGACTAAAGGCCTCGTTTTCCAGTGAGATGGAACAAGAAAGTAACTTGTTGGAAGTAATACATTTTGATGTGTGCAGTCCAATGAGCACTGAGGCACGCAATGGATATCATTATGTTCTTACTTCACAAATGATTTGAGTAGATACTAGTATATTTACTTGATGATACACACGTCTGAATTGTTGAAAGGTTCAAGTAATTTCAGAGTGAAGCTGAAAATCGTCGTGACAAGAGGATAAAATGTCTACGATATGATTGTAGAGATGAATATCTGAGTTGCGAGTTTGGTACATGATTAAGATATTGTGGAAATTGTTTGACAATTAAAGCCACGTGGAACACCATAGCGATGGTGTGTCCGAACGTCGTAACCACGCCCTATTTGATATGGTGGATGCTATGATGTTTCTCATCGAATTACCACTATCGTTTTTGGGTTAGGCATTAGAGGCAACCACATTCACTTTAAATAGGGCACCACATAATTCCGTTGAGATGACACTGTATGAACTATGGTTTGGAGAAACCTAAGTTGTCGTTTCTTAAAAGTTTGGGGCTGCGACGCTTCTGTGAAAAAAATTCAGCCTGATGAGATCGAACCCAACGCGGATAAATGCATCTTCATAGGATACCCAAAACTTGGGAATACCTCCTATCTCAGATCCGAAAGCAAAGTGTTTGTTTCTAGAAACGGGTCCTTTCTCGAGAATTTTTTTCTCTCGAAAGAATTGACTGGGAGGATGGTAGAAACTTGATGAGGTTATTGAGCCGTCACTTCAACCAGAATGTAGCAAGGCGTAAGAAGTTGTTCCCGTGGCGCCTATACCAATTGAAGTGGAAGCTAATGATAGTGATCATGAAGCTTCGTATCAAGTTACTACAAACCTCATAGGTCGACAAGGTCGTGTACTGCTCTAGAGTGGTACGGTAACCCTGTCTTGAAGGTCATATTGTTGGACAACAATGAACCTACGAGCTATGGAGATGCGATGGTGGGCCCGGATTCCGACAATCGGCTGGAGGCCATGAAATCCGAGAGAGAATCCATGTATGAAAAGGAAGTGTGTACTTTGGAAGAACTACTTGATGGTCGTAAGACTATTAAGTACAGATGGGTCTTTAAAAGGAAGACAAACGATGATGGTGAAAAGTCACCATTAAGAAAGCTCGACTTGTCGCAAAGATGTTTCCGACAAGTTCAAAGAGTTGACTATGATGAGACTTTCTCACTCGTAGAGATGCTAAGAGTCTGTTGGAATTATGTTAGCAGTTACTGCATTATTTATGAAATCTTGCAGATAGGATGTCAAAAATTTGTTTCCTTGATGGTTTCCTTGAGGAAAGGTTGTATGTGATACAACCAGAAGGTTTTGTCGATCCTAAGGATGCTAACAAGTACGCAAACTCCAGCGATCCTTGTATGGCATGGAGCAAGCATCTCGGAGTCGGAATATGCGCTTTGATGAGATGATCAAAGCTTATGGGTTTATACAAGGTTTGTGAGAAACTTGTATTTCCAAAGAAGTGAGTGGGAGCACTATAGAATTTCTGATGAGTATATGTGGTTGACATATTGTTGATCGGAAATAATGTAGAATTTCTAGAAAGCATAAAGGGTTGTTTGAAAGGAGTTTTTCAAAGGAAAGCCTGGATTAAGCTACTTGAACATTGAGCATCAAGATCTATGGAGATAGATCAAAGCGCTTAATAGAACTTTCAACGAAATGCATGCCTTAACATGTTTTTGAAGGAGTTCAAAATAGATCGGCAAAGAAGGAGTTCTTGGCTGTATTGTAAGGTGTGAATTTGAGTAAGACTCAAAGCCCGACCACGGCAGGAGAAAGAGAAAGGAAAAATGTCGCCCCCTATGCCTTAGCCGTAGGCTCTACAGTATGCCATATTGTGTACCACACCTGATGTGTGCCTTGCCATTAGCCTGTCAAGGTGTACAAAGAGTGATCCAGGATTGAATCACTGAACATTGGTCAAAGTTATCCTTAGTAACTAGTGGACTAAGGAATTTTTCTCGATTATGGAGGTGATTAAAGGGTTCGTCGTAAAGGGTTACGTCGATGCAATCTTCCACTAATCCAGATAACTCTGAGTAGCAAACCGGATTCATATAGTGGAGCAGTCATTTGGAATAGTTCCAAATGGCGCGTAGTAGCAACATCTATAGGATGACATAGAGATTTGTAAAGCACACACAGATCTGAAAGGTTCAGATCCGTTGACTAAAAACCTCTCTCATAAGCAAGACATGGTCGAACCCCAGAACTGTATGGGTGTTAGATTCATTACAATCACATAGTGATGTGAACTAGATTATTGACTCTAGTGCAAGTGGGAGACCATTGGAAATATGCACTAGAGGCAATAATAAACTGGTTATTATTATATTTCCTTGTGCATGATAATTGTTTATTATCCATGCTAGAATTGTATTGATTGGAAACTCAAATACATGTGTGGATATATAGGCAACACACTATCCCCAGTGAGCCTCTAGTTGACTAACTCATTGATCAAAGATAGTAAAGGTTTCCTGGCCATAGACAAGTGTTGTCACTTGATAACGGGATCACATCATTAGGAGAATGATGTGATGGACAAGACCCAAACTATAAACGTAGCATATGATCGTCTCATTTTGTTGCTATTGTTTTTCTACATGTCAATGTATTTGTTCCTGTGACCATGAGATCATGCAACTCTCGGACATCGGAGGAATACCTTGTGTGTATCAAACGTCGTAACTTTACTGAGTGGCTATAAAGGTGGTCTACAGGTATCTCCAAACGTGTCTGTTTGGTTGGCATGGATCAAGACTGGGATTTGTCACTCCGTGTAACGGAGAGGTATCTTGGGGCCCACTCGGTAATACAACATCACAACAAGCCTTGCAAGCAATGTGACTAAGGAGTTAGTTATGGGATCTTGTATTACGGAATGAGTAAAGAGACCTGCCGGTAACGAGATTGAACTAGGTATGAAGATACCGACGATCGAATCTCGGGCAAGTAACATACCGAAGGACAAAGGGAACAACATGCGGGATTAACGAAATCCTTGACATAGAGGTTCAACCGGTAGAGATATTTGTAGAATATGTAGGATCCAATATGGACATCCAGGTCCCGCTATTTTTATTGACCGGGGAGTGTCTCACATCATGTTTGCATAGTTCTCGAACCCGCAGGGTCTGCACACTTAAGGTTCGATGACGTTTTGGTATTATTGAGTAATGTGTGTTTGGTAACTGAAAGTTTTTCGGAGTCCCGGATGAGATTCCGGACATCACGAGGAGCTCCGGTATGGTCCGGAGGTAAATATTGATATATGAGAAATCCTGTTTTGGTCACTGGAAAAGTTTTGGGCTCATCGGTAGTGTACTGGGAGTGCCGGGAGGGTACCGGGGACCATCGGGAGGGGTGTCACGCCCCGAGGGGCCTTATGGGTTGTGGGAGGATACAAACCAGCCCCTAGTGGGCTGACATAAGCTCCCACTAAGGCCCATGAGGTTTGAGAGGCAAAAAACCCAAAGGTGGAAAAGGTGGAAAGGGTTTCCAAGTGGAAAGGAGGAATCCTACTCCTAGTAGGATTGGAGTAGGACTCCTCCACCTCCAATTTCGGCCAAACCTTGAGGGTTTGAGGCTTCCTCCTCCCCTCCCTCCCTCCTATATATAATAGAGGTTTTAGAGGTGAGGGATAACCCTAATTTCCACGTGCTCCCTCTACTTCTCTCTAGATCTGTTCTGCCTCTAGAGGAGTGCTTAGGCGAAGCCCTGCTGGAATAGATCCACCACCACCACCACCATGCCGTCGTGCTGGAGAAATCATATACCTCTCCGCCCATCTGCCTGTATCAAGAAGGCGGGGATCGTCATCGAATTGTACATGTGCTGAATGCGGAGGTGTCGTCCGTCCGGCACTAGATCGGGATAGATCGGGATGGGATCCTGGGACGGATCATGATGAGATCACGGAACGGGCTGCGATTTGGATCACGAAGATGTTCCACTACATCAACCGTGTTATATACGCTTCCGCTTAGCGATCTACAAGGGTATGTAGATTCACTCTCCCCTCTCGTAGATGACAATCACCATGGATAGGTATTGCGTGTGCGTAGATTTTTTTTTTGTTTCCCATGCAACGTTCCCCAACAGTTCTGTGTTGTCTATCTCCCTCAAAGATAGTGCGCCATATCTGAAATTAAATTCATCCACAACTTGGGAGTCTAAGACATATCTGTTTGGGACTAAAAGATCCCTATCCACTTGAAAAAAGCTCTGGCTCAACAGGTAAAGGTCCATATGGCAAAGTTGCAGCTATTGGAAGCCCATGTTGTAGATGCACTTGATGTGCATCTACAACAATTAACTATTATTGCATGAGAACATGGAGTGCTACAACATGAACAATTTGTTGTTGCACACGCTAAGGAGCTGTAGAGCAAGAGCTGGTGCATTTAAATCCAGGTTTAATTGGTGATCACCTCCCCCATCCACTGAATCATCACAGTTGAGAGAACTACCTTCAGAAATGGTGATATTATTGCTGCTATCCATGAGGGGAAATTCCAAATTAGGATGCTCATGTTCCTGTTGGGGTTCCATAAGGTCATTAAGCTGTAGAAATTGATCTTGCTGTAGTTCTAAATCTACATTGAGATCAAACTATTCCTGAGCATCAAATCCATTTTGAGCATCAATTCCGTTTCCAACAACTAGCTGAAGGGGCACATCAACTAAGTTCAGGTCCAACTGATTCACATTGTTGTGCTTGTGGTTTTCACCATTGTTATCAATATTACCCTAGGGGTGGTGGAGAAAAGGTCCAATAAAAACATTCTCATTAGGGTGGAAATTTTCTATCTCTAGGGAAGGATGAGGGTTACCATTGGGTGGGATTTGGATCCGCATCAGGTGGATCGATCTATTCTGATAAGTTTTTGCTACAGAATGACCATAGGGCAAGACCAAGAATCACCTGGCGTATTACCTTTACCAGCGAGAACAATACTTGCAGGAATGTGACTGAGTTCTTCGACTTTAACCTTGATCATAATACGAGCCTCACTACTTTTACTTTCACCCCAAGCTTATAAAGTACCAAAGGAACTAACTGCATTATGAATTTTAGTGAGATTGTGCAGATCTACATGAAAGCCCGCAATGAATAACGAGCATTCTCTATTAATTTTAAAAGCCCTCAAATTCATCCCTTCACCATGCTTCTAAAAAACTATGAATATATCATCATATCGATGAGGGCTATTGTCGACCAAGTCGTCCCGATCAAAGATATTGTGTATCCGAACAAAGGCATGTCCCATTGGACACTTCACTATCTTATGAAAACCAAGACGCATGTGTTGAACAAGAAATTCAGAGATGATCTCCCTTACATTACCAAAGTGTACTCGACCTTCTGGCATCGGCAGAATCGATGTGATGGCGAGGCTTTCGTGGCGGCGATGAATGTGGTCGCACATAACCCGCACACTTGGTGGTCTCTCGTCAATCTCCAAAGTTTGATGACGTGGAGGCTGAAAAGATAGAGGATCAAACAGAAAGTTCGCCATGGTTGAATGAGCGTGACGATGGTAGAGGGCAATCTCGAGGTGGAGAGGAGGAGTTAGAGGGCGGGGTGGACGGGGGGGAGAGGGGGCAGAGAGGGCGCTGGTTGGGGAGGAACAAAGGCAGAGGAGAGTATGAACCGTCGCTGGGTGGCTGACAGGTGGGACTTTCCTTAGCAAAGTCGACTGCGATTCCAGCTGAAAGGTTGGTGATGTTTTCTGTTGATTTCCATTAGCTACCGAAAAGGAAGGGGGATATAACAATTATTAGCAACACATGCCGTGCCAACATACCCCCCAACCATTACAGCCCCAACAACGAATGTGGCTGGTACACTGGGCTCTGGAATAGGCCCAAGAGAGACAACGAGTACATCAACCAACAACTTTAGACGGTCCACAAGAGAGGGAACGGGCCCAAGAATGCCTTTCTCATATAATTTGAAACCCGTGGATCCCGCCAATTGAATAGGAGGAGGGTGAGGAGCAGTAACTGTTCTCCTATGATTGGGCGGATATTCAAGCCTCTGAAAACTGACTACTGAAACTTCGGAGGAGATGAATGCTCGAAAACTCCAGGGGTTTGAATATCTTGAGCATAGGATTTTGAATTTCCTTCACGACAGAAAAGCTCAAATTCTTTCAAATAATCAGGACCTCCAGAACCCCAGAGCTAGAAAGAGAGATTGAAATTCTGATTAGTAATATTACCTCGTTGAAAGATGCTCACACCCACCTCCCGAGCAGCAACTTAGGACTTAAAAGACCAATTCTGAAAGCAAGAAACTTCGAAGCAGGAAGCATGACCATCGAAGTAAGCACTACTAGAAAACAGGGCTTTGGTTCGGGCTCGAAAAACACATTAGTCCCGGTTCCTTTACGAACCAGGACTAATGTTAGTATTAGTCCCAGTTCGAGCGGCAAAGGCGCAGGTCGGGCATTAGTCCCGGTTCAAATGGGACCTTTAGTCCCGGTTCGTGTCTTGAACCGGGGCTAAAGGGTTTGGAGGATTTAGTCCCGGTTCGTGTCTTGGACCTTTAGTCCCGGTTCGTGTCTCGAACCGAGACTAAAGGGTTTGGAGGATTTAGTCCCGGTTGGTGTCTTGAACCGTGACTAAAGGGTAGGCCTTTAGTCCCGGTTCGTGACACGAACCGGGACTAAAGGTGTTCAGATATTTTTTCTGTTTTTAAATTCTTGTTTGTAGTTTCTGTTTTAAATTGCTTATATCTTTTAGGATATTTGATGTTTTTGATTGATTCTTTTTGCATTAGATTCAAAATTCTGTCTAGTTTCTGTTTGTGCCATTAGTTTTCAAATTTGAATGGTTTAAATTTGAATTTGTTCAAATTTGCTTCAAACCCAGTTTCTGAATAACTTGAGTTTACAAATAGTTTTTAATTTAATTCTTTTTGCTCCCACTCATGTGTTAGA
Source organism: Hordeum vulgare subsp. vulgare (assembly GCF_904849725.1). NCBI lineage: Eukaryota > Viridiplantae > Streptophyta > Magnoliopsida > Poales > Poaceae > Hordeum > Hordeum vulgare. Next base: position 535,761,744 of record NC_058524.1, on the reverse strand, counting down.
TTGTTGTCACAGTAAGATTTATTTGGTTATTTTTAGAATAATTTAAATTAGGATTTTAATTAAAGAAATATTGTTTTGCTTATATAGTTGTTTTAGTCATTTAATTGTTGTTTTTTATTATTTTTAGTTAGTTATTTCTGTAGATTTTAACATGTTGTAGTATGGTGCATATTTAATGCACAAAAAAAATCTATAGTTCAATTAATTTAAAAAAAACGCCTTTGTAGCAGATGGGTTTTCGTCTCACCTTGATACTTTGAGTTTTCTAGAAAATAAACAAAAATGATAAAATGTTCAAAAAATAAACAAAAATGATAAAATCTTCAAAAAATAAAATCCTTTGAGATGTTGTTAGGTTTTAGTGTCTAGTCGGTATAGAAATTTTGAGATATGAATTTTGACCGTTTTTGCAAAAAAAGGAAAAAAAAATAAACGGCTATAAATTTTGCATACGACGTCCAAAAAAAATTAATATATCAAAAAAAACTAGAAAAAATTGGTACTCGATTTCACCCGGGCTTGCCTGGTGAAGTTTTCTCACATGCTCAAAATCCAAATGGAAAAAAATATTTCAAAAAGAAGTTTTTTCCAAAAAAAAAGAAAAATAATTTTATTTAAAAATATTAGGTTGTTTTCATTGAAATTCACTATTATTGTTACTTATTAAGTTTATTTTAATAAATGTTTGTAATTAAAAAATTAAATCATGTGACATGACATCAAGACTCAATTTGTTTAGGATTGATAGCTTACTATTGTCAGGAAAACAACAAGTGCACACTTGGCAACTAGGGGCGATAGAACCAGAAAGTTAAGCGTGCTCGGGCTGAAGCAGGGAAAGGATGGGTGATCGGCCGGAAAGTTAGACGATTTGAAATGAGTGATCCACGCTAGAGTAGTGAGGATGTGTGATTAGAGATTAAATTGTCAAATAATTCAAAGATTAGAAAATTGGAATAAAACATAAAAAAGATTCAAAAATAAAATTTGAAAAAAGGCCACGTGGAGCACCTTTGGTCCCGCCTTGGAACAGGGGTCCCGGTTGATGAACCGGGACTAAAGCCCCTTACGGGCCAGGACTAAAGGCCCTGTCTCCACTAGTGAAGATTGGAGAATAAGACCAACTGAATCCACATTGAGCTCCAATTTTATTCGAGATCTTCCCTTCAAAGGCCAAACCTTGGTCAAACTTGAGATCCGAAAGAGACATGGACACGTAGTAGGTGAGGGTGGTTGTTACCGCTGGAGTGGCAGACAACCATATGGTAGCCACAGGGCCGGTCCTGAGATTTCAGGGGCCCAGGGCAAAACTAAAACATAGGGCCTTCATATAAATAAACACTTATAATAGTGAGACAACATTTGATCAAGAAATTGAAGAAAATCAAATGACAATCAAAATTTTGTAGAAAACTTTACCCTCTTACAGGAAAAATAAATAAAGCCGAGTATACTCGGCTACATATGATTCAGCTTAAGGCATATAAGCCGAGTGTCAGTCACCGGGTATCATTTTTTTATGTAGTCTTATGTCATTTCCCCAGAGATGTGTTGACCGACGCAATCCCTACCTATATACAACAAACAAAATCTAGTATTTTCAGCAGACTGAATCGGAATGCAAGTTAAACCATATATGTACATGTTTATTGAATAATCAAGAAGAGCGAGCCAGGTGCAGGACTCAATGGGTATATAAAAATCACTCAGAATATTTCTGAATCGATGATGCTCAAAAAAATGTAAAATCAAGCACAATGCTTCGGCAATTAACAACAATCTAGAGGGCACTATGTGAGTTTAATATGATGGATGCTATAGAAATGCAGCAAACCTGTTGAGAGGAATTTAAGCCAAAAATGTCACCTGGTGAAGCATGTGAACCTCTTCATCTCAGCAAGTCAGCGTTCAGTATCACGAATAGTAAAGCCTTTTCGTGTTAAAAAGCCTTCTTTCTAATTGTGTGGTGTACATCTCCGTTACTCTGTAGCAAACTGATATTAAATTCAGTACTAAACACCTATGATGAGGTACCATGGCAAAAATTTCTAGGGCATAGGCCAGGGAAAATTGCCATGCCATATCGACATGGGCACTGGCCATGGGGATTCTCTCACTGGAGCTGCTAATGCCGACGGATGCTCCACCTTCAGATAAAGGCGATGAGACGAATCGGCAAATCCGCGAAGGCGATCATGCCATCAGATTTGGCGAGATGAAAAACAGGGCAGCGGCGGCGCGCCTCGTGCATGTGCGTGACAAGTCTCAGAGTATAAATACTAGTACAAAGGCTGACACACCTGGGGGCCCCTCATGTTCGGGGGCCCAGGGCGGCTGCCCCGCTCGCCCTGCCCCAGGGCCGGGCCTGGGTAGCCACCGTGATCGGAGTGATCAGCAGCGGGCGGCGTTGGCCGCCGTTGACCGGGGAGGCCAACGGAGACTAGGGGAGAGGGCTCCCGGTGATCGTTTGGGAAGTTGTTATTTGGTCCATCCGGAATTGAACCTGAAGCTAACAATTCTATGGAAAAGAAAGAAGAAGATAATAAATATCAACCTCAAATAGAAATTCACTAAGTTTAAATTTCCAAACGATATAACTGGGCTAGACTAGTGGACTCGAGTAACCTTTCCTTTCTTGTACTGAGAGGACAGATGGTCCATGGATTTTTGTTGTAACAAAGTGGAGATGTTTCTTTAACCGGGCTTGACGACGATCCAATGATAGAATATGTGATTGCATCATTTTATGTTGTTAGTGCATGGTTCTTTTTAGCTCTATGCTCTTTACTGTTAATTTATTTACGACTACTGGAATATTAATACTCTAAACTTAATCAATATGGTTATATGCATAATTTCATGGAGAGCCCAGGGTAAACCTCCCTTTAGAAAAAAAAAATGTGCATAATAACTAGAAAACATTTAGACATATGAAATGGTCATCACAAGGTACCAAAATATATATGATAGTAGTAGCAAGTAGCTAGTTCACAACCAAAGTCATAGCAGATCATACAATACACAGTCGAGCACTACGATGTTAATTACACATTGAACTAAATCGTGTGCACGAGACCACAACATATCACAAATACAAACGCACAATGTTTTCCTTTTATTGTGGTAACTTAATCGATCACTTGATACATAAGCTAGCAGGAGCGATCGAGGTGATCGATTATCCGAGGCGCAGGTGGCGCAGGTCGTGGGAGCCGCCGTAGGCCATGCCGTGCAGGTTGGGCTGGCTGGGCACCACGCGGAAGGCGTACATGTCAGCCGCCGAGCCGCCGCCCATCGCCACCGCCGCCACACCGTCCCACCCGCCCGCCGCCGGGTTGTCCACGAACCCGTACGCCGGGTCCTCGCGCATGCCCTGCATACACATGCGTACACGTTCATCATCGTCAGCTCGGATTTATGCATGATGGTCGTTGCTACATAGCGAGGGAGCGAGAGAGCTCACCAGCTCCTGCTGCAGATTCTTGTATGCCTCCTGGGAGTGCTTCACCTGAATATATGCAATAGATTGCAAGAAAAAAACATGTATCAGTACACGAATGCAACAAGCAGCAGGGTTATCTATGCATATTGATCGTACACCACGAGACACCAAATGAGATGATAAGCCAGAGTCTATTCATAAAAGATATGTTACAGTCTTACACATGTCGCGGATATATACACACATATTGATACGTGTTTGTTGCTTGTCTTAACTGCATGTCACTGGGAAACCTCTCAAGTAAAAAGATGCTTTCAGAATCAGTAGGAAAACATGGCCATGGCCAGTTTATATGAAGGACCATGGCATGCAGCCATGCATGCAAACTAAGGGCTGGGGTTTCCTATAGGTTGTCCTCTTAATTTGTCCCTCTAGCTATAGATTCCTTCATATATAGATCCATGTAGATTGCAATGGTGCTACCACATATGGATGCATCCCATTTTTCCATGCTGACGAGATATATTGTTCCAACTATGCATTGTTTCAATGGAGGGGAATTCTCGAAGATCCCTTCTGATAAGCAGGTGACTTCAACTACAATAATATTTACATCACAAAACAAAAAAGCTATAGAATAAATATAACACGTAGTAGACTTAATTGTTGGGTCATCGGCAATAAACTACAAAAACCAAAATTCAGAGTCCATGAGGACTCAACCCAAATGGTAAGTTTTCCTCTACTTCCCCACCAAACTTAGTTAGACTTCATTTCTAGGTCCAGATACAATTGCGCGCCAAAAGAAAAGAAGGTGAGATACAATTCAACCCACAAAATAAGTTCAAATACAAGTGTCACTCGAACTAAAAGAACTTCCAAATACATTTGCTTTATTGTACAAGTCTTTCTGTATTTAATCTATACTCCCTTTGTCCCAAAATAAGTGACTCAACTTTGTACTAACTTTGTATTAAAGTTAGTATAAAGTTGAGTCACTTATTTTGGGACGGAGGGAGTACTTACAAAAAAAAAGCCTAAGTAGAAAGGGGAAATTTAGTAGCGTATTATCTACTCACACATACTCTACTCACCAAGAACAAAGTATGAAATTCCACAAACAAAGAACAAAAAATAGCATAAAAATCAGAAGGATGGAAAATAATATTGTAGTTTATCCTTCTTTTTTCTTGAGAACACAATTTTCGTGTGTGGATATTTTTGCATATGTGCATGCATGGTATGAAATAATGCAATAGTGTTAAAATTCACCTTGAGGAATCTAGCATGCACATAAAATTATGAGTCATGTCACGTTGAACTAACACCTTAAAATTATATATATTCACATATATCTATTCCCTCTGCTCAATAATAAATGATGTGTTGGATCTTGCATCGTGCCAAAGCCTCGAAGGTGCAAGTATTACTGTCACGTTTCTATCAAAATAGTTATTATAAATTCCATGAAAATTCTAAGGATGGTATTTTCCGTTTGTAAATATATTATCCATATTCGTAGATTAGAAAGTTTGACAACACCCATTCTAGGTCGTCATATATTTCGAATGGAGGCTGCCGTCGGTTTTCACAACCAAGTGTTGGTACCTTGTTTGTTTAGCTACTAGTTCCCTGCTGCAGATTGTTGTGGAGATACTCCTTCAACATCATCATGCTCAATTTACATGAACTTCAAGATGTTAAACTCACATTTATTTTGCGTGCGTGCGTGCGGGCGGGCGGGGGGGGGGGGGGGGGGGGAGCTTGCATCTCCCCGTCCTAAAATAAGTGTCTTAACTTTATGCTAATTTTAGTAAAAAAATACTAAGCTTGAAATACTTATTTTGAGACGGAGGGAATAGTAATTTAAGCATTCTTTTTTACTATGACTTGTTTAAGGAGTGACTAGAACATATAGGCAAGATTTTCTTTTTGGGTTATTGATGATAGTGGAACCAGGACTAGAACTGTCGTACAAGAAAAAAATGTTGACAAAAAGAAAAGACAAGAGAAACTATCTTTCTCAAATGCTACATTATACTCACGGCACTCTTAAGTATACATTATTTTGTACATACTCCGTATTTTGATGGGACATGTATTTAATTTAATTGGGCATTTAATTTACAAGATCCTTTTACATGGATGATTGAAGAAAAATAATACTCCCTCCATTTTACAATGTAGTGTGTCCGCGCTTACAGAGGTCTAAGTTTGACCATATATTTAACCAACGAGACCGATTGCAGCCGGAGCCAAAATTATACCACTAAATTCATATCGAAAATATGAATTCAGTGGTATAATTTATGCCGTCGCTGCAGCTGGTCTCGTTAGTTAAATTTATATGGTGAAACTTAGGTATCGAAAAATGCGGACACACAACATTGTGAAATGAAGGGAGTATATATGCACTATCAAGTACCCATCATGTAAGACTAGTGTCACGTAGTGTGATTGTGTGAGGAACTGAGGATCAATTGTATTATCGTTTAGATTAACTAACATAACATTGTAGAGGTCATATGCCTAAGCAGCTGATCATTGAACACCGCTCCTAAAGCATCCGTGCCTATAATTCCCAGCGGCTATTGAAGAAACTCATATAGATGAGATAAGTTTAACAACAATGCTAGTTTCCTTTTTTTTTTGATTATGCACAAAGGTTACTGACTAGAGATCTGTATGTGGTCCTTACTTCGATGGCAGAAACACGGGAGCTTGTGAACTCCGGGTGCAACCATAAGGAGATGCATGGTTACACGGGACTTTTTCAAATGGTTTGAATGACGGCCTAGTCGTAGGATGAGTAATACATATGTGTTTTATTTGTTGGATGCGGTTGTTTCCTTGTCATATCATCTTCACAACTATTTATTTTCGCAATATAAGAAGACTGTGCACCACTTAATTTAGAGGTCGGGGCTTTAACCTCCTTTTCAAAAAGAAAAAGAAAAACACAATATTCTTTCCCTAATTAGCACCTATATTAATGCCACACGGACCTAGAACATGAGCATATCTTGAAACCAATTTTAGCTTCACACTGACGACTGGTATAAAGCATTACACCACACAGGACTACGCAAAGCTGAAGACCGGATCATATATACGTACGTATGTCAGTACGCAAAACAAAAGAAATTAAAGGCGAAAGTTCTCTGCCATGCAGAGTCAGATCGAAAAGCCAACAGGCCGTATAACTAGAGGCTTCGTTTCCCTAGCTCCGCAAACCATAAAGCCTCGCCGCCGGTCCTCATCTACAGGGTGTATCATGGCGCTGTGCAATCTCATAAAAATCCGTGTTTGACATGCTACCCCCAGATAGCCGGGGGACCGAACGAAGCAGCCATGCACGCTCATGCACCCATGCATCTCTAGGCGGCCAGCTACTGATCATCTAGCAGCTTAGGCTTAGCAGGAGATACGTGTGGATGCATGAGAGGTAGCCCCGAGATTATTGTCCTTCGCCCTTTCTCGGTTCCAGCTTATGTGCTTCTGTCAAAAGGAGACAGAGCACTGCATCTATTGCTAATCGATTGGCATCGCGCTGTTGGATCGTGTACGTGTGTGTGCATGCAGGTAAGCACATGACATGCATGCTATGTAGCCAATTAGTTACGCCAAGATTTGGATCTAGAATTGTAGATGTTCGTGTGTAGGTTCTCGAGCTGTCGAAGTGAGGGGGCTGGGTGTGTAAAATGGAGACACGTACGCATGGCAGTGCACCGTGTACATTAGCATGCAATGTGTTTGTTTGGGGCGTGGCGGTGTCTGTCAGATCTTTGCTTCCATCGGTCACTAGCTAGGTTGAATGTTCAACCATATAAGGGCTGGGAGATGGATGTATGTTTCGGCAGGCTCTAAGCTAGCTAGCTACGTCATCAGAGTGGCTAATGTGTGATTCACTTGTAACGCCATGCATGATGCAGCTCTCAAGTGCAATTAATGGTCATACATATCTAGCTAGACGAACTGCTTTCTCAAACGAAATTAATGTGACCAAATGACGGCACAGTATAATAAAGAGATGAGAGATCTGGTGAACACATGGTGTTTGAGCAGTGGCATGGAGAACTAGCTAAATAAAGAAACTGTAACAAGTGGCAGCCGACACAAGGCAAGGTAAACGAATTGGGGAAAGATCTAGTTTTGTGGAGATATGCGTGCACAAGAACAGTCATGTACACCAAATTGGGCAACTCCTCAAATTTCCGAGCTACGAAAAAACTACCCCAATTCATAGAGAACAGCTGTACACTAAATGTTTAGAGAAGATCTCACCTTCTTCTTGTAGGTTTCAGTCTGTGTGGTGATCACATGATACTGCAAAACCAAAACGAAACCAACAGATAAAAGAACAGAAGATTAATTAAGATGTTATGTTGCTAAAGGAAGCAATACATGCAATGAAATTAAACAAGAAAATTCCAACTAATTCTTTGGAATAAGAAAGATCAATCAATTGTTAATTCTATCGTCTTAGAGATAGAGAACTGGTGTAGATCTACGACCAAAAGGGGCTAGCTACTCAGCATGAAATATGCACGGATTGGACGGCAGATGAGGGAGCAGAAACAGACAGATCCAGCAAGGAATCGAAGCCTGAATCTGTTAATCTGCTAGCTAGGGTTTGTGCGTGCATGCCTTCCTCTGGCGAACCTCCTTGAGAGCGGCATCGACATTTTGCTCAAGGCCCCGCAGCTCCTCGAACTCGAGCGCGTCCAGATCTTCACCCATCCTTTGCCTGCCATCGACATACGAATACGAGCAAACAGCATGTCAATTCAAGTCGATCTCGGCATCAAATCAATCTAAATTGCTGGAGCTGGACTAGAGAATCCCCATCAAAGAAATAAAGAAGGAAAGAGGAAAGTGATTGACCTGATCTCGGTGCGCAGGTTCCTGTTGATGTCCTTGAGATGGCTCAGCGTGCGCTGCATATTCTGCGATGAAATCAAACCAAAACAAACAAATCAGCCAAAGCAAAAGAGCAGTAAATGATTAGATCTCATGTCAAATCAGAAGAAAACAGCAAATGATTAGCTAGCTAGCGATTAAAAGGGAAAGGGGAAAGTGTTTAAGCTAAAGAAAAGGATGGATGGAGGCAAGAAAGAGAAGCAGCGACCTCATACTGCTCGATCCACAGGCTGGTCCCGATGGCCTGCTGGTAGCGGTCAAAGATCCCCTTGATGCTGCGAGTACATCATACATGGAGAAGAACAAGACGAAGCTGCCTTGTATTAGTTAGAGAGCCATGGAATTGAATTGATAGTTAACTGAGCAAGAGAGACATGGAGGATGCTGTGAGGAGTTCGTAGTTCGTAGTTCGTACTCGGTGCCGGTGCTGCAGAACTCGTGGTACTTGCCGGTGGAGGAGAACATGATGATGGCGACCTGGGCGTCGCAGAGCACGGTGAGCTCCCGCGCCTTCTTCATGATCCCGGACCGCCGCTTGGAGTAGGTCACCTGCCTGTTGGTGGCGTTCTCGATCCGCTTTATCTCGATCTTCCCCCGCCCCATCTCCGCCGGCCGATCCACCTCCTCCGTCCCCGCAATCGCGCGCGCGCCCGCACGGGCGGCCACCGCCTGCGAGCGAGCGAGCTTGCTAGCTAGGTCGCGCGCGCGGCGCAGCGATGCGCGGAGAAGAAAGTGGACGAGGGAAGGAGATCGGCTAGCTGCTGCTGCTCCTTCTCCAGCTGCTGGTTTAGTAAAGGAGGGGTGGATGGAGGTACGTGGTGCCGAGTGTGCGTGTGCATTTCGGGGTGGCGAGGACGGTGGTGGGTGGCGCCGATGGACGGGGACGGTTGCCGAATCCGTGAAAGGCGTGGGGCACCGCGCCGGCCGTGCCTGCCCGCGCGCACGGGCCGTACGTACTGCTACTACTACGTAGCCCCGTAACGCGCGTATGGTTTTGAGCGCCGTTGCGTGGCGCGTGCGTGCGGGCGGGCGGGCTGGCCGTGGTTTTGAGCGCCGGATGGACGGACGCGGGCGTATGCCCGGGGGGTATGTCGCCGTGGCGTGGCGTGGCCCGGCGGTGCGGCAGCGCTCGGCACAACGGTTAGCACGGTTCGGGCTCTGCGGCCATCATTGCTTGGCTGCTTTGCCTAGCTTGCCGGTCTCTCGACTGGAGGCATGCGCATGCAGAAAGAGAGGCCTATGTGCTATGGCTAGCTACCATTCTCTCCTGCGTTTTCAGCTTAAAGAGAAAGCATTTCCCCCTCTCTTTTCTTCTTTTGTGTCGAAAGGGGCATTCTCTCGTCTTAATTCGTAGTTGACATTTATCTGATTCTTTCTCCGAACTCCTAGTTGGCAGTAGAGATTTTAGTTGGAACCTATTCGGTGCCAAAGGCTATGCTGGTGGCAACCTGATGGGGGTTGATAATGATTTGTTTGTGGTGCTATCTCGGGATATATTTAGGACAGTAAAACTGAACCTAAAAGAAGCCCTCTCAGCGATTTGCATTTCTGGTCGTACATTTTATGGATCGGGGCGTTTTTAGTCGTCGGATATGATGTATAGAGCCACCTTCAGCGCACTTTGTAATCGTTGGCCCAACTATCCTAATGGGTTGCTGCTCTAGTGGCCGAAACCATGCCCTCTGATAAAATGGGCCTGTTTTCTCAGCCCACCGAGGGTCCAAAGGCAAAGCGATCTATTACTGGCTCGTAAAAACGGTTCAGGCCTCTCCGCTTCTCAACCTCAGGCAATGTCGACGATTGGTTCATCCCCTTCCACCCGACCTCTCGCCTCTCCTGTTCAATTCCCACCGCGAGCTCTTAGCTCTCACTCCACGACATAGGTTGCGCTGCCATTGTCTCCGGCTGGCCGTCGCCTCATTTTCGCCCAGCCACCGTGATATTCTTTACCCTTAAGATTTTAACAGGAGGGGATCCACTCTCATATCGGTTGAGGAACTACTCATGGTGAGCTCCTCTTGGATCTACAACCCAAAACCGAGCCTGTTCTTTTGGATCCAAGATGCAAGGATGTCCTCCAGGACACCAAAGATGCATATTGTCCTCAATCTTTTCTTGTCCCGAGAAACTGGTGGCCGGTGGCATGGTGACCACGATGGGGTTCCAATCGTCCACGGTGAGATTTTGGTAATCACTTATGTTCCACGAATTTCTCATGCATTCAATTTTGAGATTCGGTCCAAATTTTACTCAAGCGGATCCATCGATACACGCGCTGAGGAGCGGTCGATCTGCGCCGATCTAGCCCCGATGCGAGGTGGGATCGAGCCAATGTGAGGTTCGCGCTGGGATCGACTCGAGGCGCGGGAATCGGTTTGAGTTGATGCGCTCGAGGGCTCGTGTTCAAAGGACTCCTCTCTTTTTGTCCAGTCGTTCCCCTTCTCCAACCTCCTCTGTTTGTTCCAGTATCTTTCTGCAGGCAGGTGAGATCCCGGTTCCCCTTCTGGTCTCTTAGATTTTCTGATGTTGTTGTTATACGTTGGCTAGGCGTACAACTTGCTCTCCTGGTCTTACCTTGATTTCTTTAGCTAGGCGGGGTACTGTTGTACCTGCCATATAGTGCCCGTACAAAACCCATATACTCGCTTAGGCGCGAATCAGTGTCAAAACATGCAATTAGGGCCTTAAAGATTTTTCAACTTTGGAGCTTCATAACTTTTTGCATCCTTCTCCTGGTGTTCAGAGTATTGACAAAGTTCCTACCGGAAACATGCTGATGGTGAACCCTAATTTCTGAAGAACTATGGAAAGAAAGTGCTGACCATAACAATGTGATCTACTACAATGATAATGTTTCATTTAGTGGGTGATATGCTTTCCCCCCTTATGAAACAAAGGACATCCCATTTATGGTATTTTGTATATTTCGTAACTAACTGAAATCCTTGTCAGCACTCTTCTCCGTGAGTTTGATGCACTCTACATAAGAAATGTCTTGGTGCACCAGGCCCGTCTAATTTTTCTTTGTTGCGGAACATGACGGCCCTGTGTAGAGAGGCATCTGAACATTTCATTAAGGCGCCATGAATACAATTTATGTCTCTTGTTATTTGTGTTGGGGCTTATGATCTGTTTTGGCAATATAGATTGGTTTTTTTACTGAATACATCAATGTGTATGTTGTCACACCAAGCAAATTTGTGTGTGAACCTTACTTTTTTATCTAATTATATGTGAGATTTTTATTGATTAATGACTAATATAAGGTTATGTCTATACAAGTATAATATATTTCATTTGTCCATAAATTGATAAAAAATTATATCATTTATCGTATAAATAGACGGGCGTGGCAACGCGCGCCACCGATGATCTAGTATAGCTTAAAGCATCTATAGCCGCGTGCCTTAAATCCCTCGTACGTTCGGGCGAACGGCGTGGTTCAGGCTAGGCATTCGGATTACCCAAAAAAGTCAGGTCAGGTAATTCGGGTTTTTGAAAATTAGGGTTATGGAAAATGAAACCCGAAATATAGTCAAAAATATAAAAAACTAACAATTCAGGTACCTGAAAATTCAGGTTTAGATTTGGGTTTTGCCGAATTACCTGAAGAGAAGCATCACTTCACATCACACGAGGTTACTAGGTGGATGGATTAGTGTGGCGCTCCAATCTGCACGTCGTCGAGGCTCGAGGGAGACCGTCCAGAGTGACACGTCACTGCACCACATCATGGAGGCGGAGGGTTGGATCCAAGCGCAACCATGCGGCAAGGTGGCTGTCGTACAGCCCGGTGGCACACGGACATTAGGAGAAGGGGAGGAGGAATCGAGCACGACACCACGATCGAGTGGCCTGGCAGATGGTGACCCGACCTAGGTTTTGCGGGAAAGGAAGTAGCGATGACAGTTTTTGGGCCGAGCCTTCTCTATGCATGGAGCATTTTTATTGCCCTGTCAAATAATTCGTGCTATTCGGGTAATTCGGGTACCGTGACGTCTTACCCGAATTAGTTGAATTGAATTCGAGTTACCAAAAGTGATACCCGATATAGTGATCGGGTTTTTTGGGTTCGAGTTAGACTGGTTCGGATTTTTTGGATTCAGGTTCAGGTTTCGGGTTTTATGCCTACCGTGAGGCCTGGTAATTGACCGGTCAAAAAACCTGACCCAACGGGTGAGGGAGTCCGGGACTAAGGGGTCCTCGGATGGTCGACCCATCTCTTAGAGACCAACATAATGGGATGCATTATTGAAGATCGGACTGCATGACGACCTTGTGTTCAAGAAGCAAAGCTCCAAAGACTGGCGTGTCGTCCAAGTTGAGTAGGCTAGATCGACGCATATATCCCCGGCTGGAGGTCGGTGGTATGTAACCCTAGGAACCCCTGGTATCTATATATACAGAGGGTTTCATCTGCATAGGCAGTTGGACTCATCTAGGGTTTTAGCTCATACGATCTCGAGGTAGATCAACTCTAGAATCCTCATACACATCAATATTATCAAGTAGGACGTAGGGGTTTACCTCCTCAAAAGGGCCCGAACCTGGGTAAATATTGTCTCCTTCGTCCCCTGCAACCCATCGATCCAAGGTCCACAGCTCGGGACCCCCTACCCGAGATCCGCCGGTTTCGACATCGACATTAGTGCTTTCATGGAGAGTTCCATTGTAGGATCGCGTGAAGGATTAATGTCCCGCTTAATCATAAGTGATTGAATCAGTAACGGGGACAACTTTGTCCCCGTGTAGGTTCTCACCTTCGGCAGCTTCACACAGCGCGCCGACCCAACAGACGGCCTTGGCCAGATCGGAAGCTTCGTCCTCGACCAGGACATAAGGTTCGGGAATCCCGAGTTCTTCGCCCACTCCCGGGGCGGTCTTTTCCCCGCTAAGATCACAGTTTCGTCCAATGAGCTCCAAAATCCTTAAGACTTGACTTCAGGTCTCTTGTCCGGCCATGGCCTTGGTCCCCTCTTTGTCGGAGAGTTGGCTTTGAGCCCGGATCCGACCTCAGCGCCTGGGCAACGACAAATGGCTATTGCCGAACACGCGTCCCTCGCGGAATCTATGGAGGTCAACTCTAAAAACTATCAAGAGATTGGTGAGGAAAACCTCTCGATATTAAACGGGACACTAAATTAGATCCAGTCGCTGAAAATCACGGACGACCCAAACCCGACCTTTGCCAGGACCGGTCTGGATGCGGATCATGAGGACTTTTACGACCCACCCACCACCACTAGTAGAAAAAGGCCCATTTGTCCCGGTTCCAGAGGCCCATTAGCCCCAGTTCCGAAACCGGGACTAAAGGGTCGGAACTAAAGGCCCAATCCTTTAGTCTCGGTTGGCTTACAAACCGGGCCCAAACGAGCTCCACGTGGCCGCTGCGGGGAGCCCAGGCAGGAGGAACTTTAGTCCCGATTGGTCACACCAACCGAGACCAAATGGCATCCATGCGTCAGCATCTGGCCGGAGCTGGTTTTTTTGAATGGGGGGGGGGGTTGGGGGGTTTTGGAGGGTTAATTTAGTGGTTCCCTATTGTGTTAGCTACCTAATATAGAGAAGTGTCCACTACTATGGAAAAGCCTAGTAGTAGCGCGGGTTTAGTGCCTACTAGTAGCGCGGATTACCGCGCCACTAGTAAGGCGCTACAACTATTACTTACGAGCAGCGCGTGTAAGACGCGCTACTGCTAAGACATATAGATGTAGCGTGTATCATACCAGCGCTACTGATAAGACACCTATTACTAGCGTTCTTGCAAACCCGCGCTACTAGTAATTTGTTTTTCATTTTTTTAATTTTTAGTGTATTTATACGCCGTTATACGAATTTTGATACAGTATCAATTAAGAGGTTGTTATATCATTATATTCATGATGAATTATTATATAATTGTGAGGAAGAAACATGGATTTATTCATCCAAATGAATCAAAAGTGATCAAAAGTTGAATTAGTCGGACAACGATCCTACTAATTCAACTTTTGGTCACTTTTGATCCATCCACATGAATCTAATCCTCTTTCCTTCTCCCACACTACAAGGAATATGCTAATACACGACGCTATTTTTTCGTCGCTACATTGTCACCGTTTTTATTTTACGACGATCTCACGACGAAAAACCAAGCGTCAAAAACGGAGCGTCACAAATGAACAACAATGACGTTTTGATCAAAATTGTCGTAACTTTTACGACGATTCCTGGATTGTCGTAACCTTTATGACGATCCTAAATCGTCGTTGGCAATCAAACCCAGTCCTACGTGGAAAAATTACGACAAAATCAAAACGTCATGGTTGAAATCAGCCCAACCCATTTTAATTGATCACATGGGGCTGGTTTTATTTTTTTGGGCTTTTTCTTATTGGGATTCTTTTTGGGCCTTAGCCTATTTACAGCCACTTTAGTATTATTTTTTTTTGGATTTTTGTATCATTATAATTTGGGCCCTGACCTTTTAATGCCCAAATACATTTTATCCAGTTTCAGTTTTGGTCTTTTTTTCTTTTTTGAATTCAACAACGTTTTGTTTCAGAACTTGGTTTCATTTCTATTTGTTGGGCCTTTTCAACCCAATTATTTGTCCAATATTAAATCCAACACTATTTCAAATTAAAATACAGAAAACTCCAAGTCAAATTAAAATCATCCATCATATAACAACACATAATACATCTCCTAGGTTTACATAACACAATAACTCATCTCATGAATACATTTCCTTACACAGGAATATAGCAAGAACGGACATAATTGCACAATAGAATAATGACACATGCGCTAACAATGGATTTCATTCCACTCTCCTATGAGACATAGGTTTAGACAATTTTATATTGTGTTGATTTGAATGTCCCAAGTAGGCATCATCGACATCTTCTCACCACTTTCCTAGCAACAGAAAAAGACAAAAAACAAAAAACATTAGACCATAATATTACACCAAAGCACAGATCAGTAACTTCAAATCACAAAATATATCCATCATACAAGGGTGATAGTATAATTTATAACTATGCATGTTATGAGGGTGGGGGTGTAAGTGCTAGCAAAGGTCAACAGGCAACCTCAACAGTCGACTAGTTGCCAGTCAGATCCAGGATCACGCAGTTACAATAACCCACTTAAATAGCATTAGTGGTATGAATCTACAGTTCCTGGGTTTAGGAAGGCATGACCACGCCTGTAGTGTGATTTACTCTTTTATTCTATGCAAACCCAAAAATTAAATTGCTGAAAGTTCTTAAAGAAAACCTCATTTTCCATCTGCATGACTATACAAGATACAGTTCCTCGTTATAAAGCAAGGAAATATATACTCAGATCCATATTCATAAATTTTCAACTATGGTGCTCAGAGAAAAATTAAATCAATGCCAGGTACCTGCAAGAGAGAGAACGGTTTACCTTGGTTGTCGGCGTAGCAAACACTGCCGCGATGGGTCATTCCTCGAAGCTTTCTCTATTTCCTGAAGTAACTGGGTTTCTGAATCAGCTGGCGTGGACATCCACCATAGGGGAGGTAACCTCTTCCTAAATTAGGAAGACCGAGCGGTCATATCAGCACGCTCAGCAGCAGATATATTGTTGTGTGAGGCAGCAAGTCACCAAAAACAGCCTGTGTGTTTGTGCATGTTGTGAAAAAATACACACACATAGAGAGTAGCTGAGTGATTCAGCTCCAATAGAAATAGAGGAGCCGAGTGATTCAGCTCCAACAGAAATAGGGGGCTGAGTGACTCACCTAAGCTTTAGTGTGTGTGTGTGCGTGTGCGTGTGCGTGCGCGTGTGCGTGTGCGTGTGTGTGTAAGATATCAATAAAGACTCAGTGCTAGTAGTAGTCCTGTGTGTGTATATAAGATATCAATAAAGCCTCTCTGCTAGTAGGCCCTTTGTGTGGGTTTGAGAGTGTGTGAAACAAACAACAAGCAGACGTACAAATCAAAAACTGATTCTTCTCCGGGATTTTCCACCATAGTTTCTCACTCAGTCTCGCTACTGCCTATATCATAACACAAATTGGACCTACAACAATAAAAATCCACACAACTAATGGTTGTTCTAATGTTCACTTCCTGGCATTTAATTGTATGTAAATAATATTCAAAGTTGATGCTGAATCAACATATCCAATGATGTGCAAAACATAAGAAAGAGTGTTGTGGGTCATAATAAGTATCCATTTCAACAGATCATATCCCTGTTAATACAGAGATATAGTTATGATCATACCAATAGGTCGACTGAAGTTTAGAAGATATGTTATTCAGCGCTAGGGCAGTGAATTCTGACAGACCCATAGTTACACAGCCTTCACTATTTCTAACCTTGCTAGCATGATCCTCAATCCTGATCAGAACATGTTAGTCAGTACATATGCAAGTATCAAAAATTTAAGACATAATGTCTATTATGGAAGAAGGCAGAAGGCCGTATAAATAACTGCCAAAACACATATATTTTGATAGCATTATTTTGTGCAAGTATCAAAAATTTAAGGCATTATTTTGTGCATCTATTGGTTTATATTTAATTAACTACATGGTGATAGCAGTTGCTAGAAAAGCAACAGCTCAATCCAAATTTTTTGCATTTTGGTGTGTGTTGACATGCTGGTCATTTCCATTTTGGCTATTTGATCCATATATTAGTTACATCTGCTTTGAGGCTTCCTTGCTTTTGTTAATTAATACATTTATTAAGGCTTGCAAACGAAACAACAACATAAAACTGGAGATTAACAAATAGTAAAATCAAGAAACAAATGTTAAGACGTCATTCAGGTTGACCTGATGTTTCTATAAACATGCCACCGGTCAGCTTAAGCCCCTATTGAAGCGATGATGTACCCACTCCACAGAAGAGTTATGTAACTTCAGGAAATGGCGAAACATCAATGCACTTCAAGAAATTTATGGTTCAGTATAGCCTCAACAAGTGATCGATCGTTAGACCAAAATTAGAATTACTAAATAAACAGTTCAGTTTATAGGTAATGTATTTACTGCAGTACCCATGCGTCATCTACATAAGCTGAATCAAAGTTTTACTATGCATGATAGAAGCGAATCTGAAAGAACTCCCAGTCGTTATCATTTGCAAAATATAGAAATTTTACAACGTAAGAGTAACTAATGATATTCCATCCCAGTTCTGATGGTAGTTCTATCTTGTGGAAACACAAAGACACATTCATTATAAAATGTTTCAGTGCAGGTAACAGTAAAATAATTCACTGTGTAACATTTCAACAGAATCACAGAGAAACAAACAGCAGACAATCACCACAACAAACACAAAGCAACAACTAACCATCAGATAAGAAAATGATCAGGTGACGAGTCTGAAATTTCTAGCTATACCAAAGGTTGTTGGATGGTGAAGAGCAGGAAATGTCATGGAAGGATGAGACACAGGGTACTGACTGCTACTGGAAAGAAAAACTGGATCACAATTGTCTATGGAAACAGGTTGAATTTATCGTTTCCCTCACAGGTATTCATCTATGGCTGACCAAAAACTACTCTATGGCGGATTAAGAACTACCTCATACCATTTAGTATGATCTAGCAAGTCGATATAACATTACAAGTACAATGTCTGATAATTTTCCAAGTAGCCATATGGGCTCGATGAAGGAGGTCTGCATCTGGTTGGTAAAGGTACCAGGGGTGTGCCTGCCGGCGATAGCGTTGGCGCCGGTGTGCTGCGCAAACTTGAGGATGGCGCGCTGGCTGTAGGGGCGGGCGGACTGGATGATGATGTCATGCGGGTTCTCGATGGCGACGATGACCCTCGCCGCGAGCTAGAGCTTCTCCCATGTCTTTGCCCAGGTTGATGATGTAGATGCCTAGGAACCACAAACAAGGAATAGACGCATCACACTCCACAGTTCATCTCAAAGAAGGACAGAAGCATCATCACTTTGCGACAGCTACACCGATAAGCATCACGATCCAGAGCAGATCGACACCCTAACTAGTACAGAGGGAAAGGCTAGCTAGATCATGGAGACGACGATTGAACCTAGGCAACGCAGGCGAATGGCAGGATGAAGAGGGTTCCGAGCGTGCACGTACCGTCGGAGCGGTGCTTGTAGGCGTATCACTCCATCTGGAAGTCGCAGTTCTTGGTGCCGAGGTAGACGTCGGCGGCGAGCATCACCTGTATGTCCTGCTCCTTCTGGGACAGCGCCCGCGGGGCTTCTCCGGCCGTTGTCGCCATGGTTGGTCGGGGACTCGAGTGTCCGGGTGGCGTCGGGAAGGAGAGGATGCATGGGAGGGGTGTGAGCGGCGGCGCGAGCGGGGAGAGAGGGAGGGGGCGAGGAATCTTATCTGCGGCGTCTCTAAACCCTAGTCGGCTTTTGTAGTGAGATGAGATGATAGTGCTCCTTGGGCCCCCGTAATGAATGGACCGGCCCAGGTGACTATACATATGGCCTGCTTTCTTTTCTCTCATGAATTTGGTCTTTTTTGCCTAAAAACGTCTATTCTTTTTAAAAATTCCAGATGAATTTTCAAAGTCTTTTTGTCAATAACAAATATCCAGGTCAATTTTTTAGGTGACACTGTGAAAAAAATGCATATCTGATTGAGAATATAATCTTTTACTTTAGATAATAATTAGTACTCCCTGTATAAACTAATATAAGAGCTTTTATAGATAACTAAAGTAGTGATCTAAACACTCTTATACTCCCTCCGTCCCAAAATAACTGTCTCAACTTTATACTGGCTCTAGTATAAAATTATACTAAACTTAAGACAGTTATTTTGAAACGGAGGGAGTATTAGTTTACAGAGAGAGTAACATCGTTTTCGACGGGGTGCATTGGAGTGAAGAGTTGGATCATCAATAGATTAACAAGCAAACACTATCATACCAGCTGGCATTCTCATATCTTTGCTACGTACTCCACCCGTCCTATAATAAAACATCTTATATTGTGGAACGGGTGGAGTAGATTCCAGCAAGCATTCTCTGGACGATAAATTTGTGTTGGGGAGCAAAATACATAGCAGATGAGCAAAAAAATGCAATCATGAAATTTCAGGCAACTGCAACATTCGACGGGAAAGGTGCACTCATGAAATGTCACACAATTGCAACATTCGGCAGAAATGCACAAGAAAACATAATCTTAGTTGCAAATTGAGTTTTTTTTGTGAAGGACCTACCATATATTTGTTGTAAAATTGGATCAAATCATTTTCCTAAAATACTAGGACATATTTAATGTACAATTGACAAAATGGTTGGGTGTTAAAGGCTTTTATCCACCTCTCGTGAAAAAGACAAATTTTCGTTGAATTAGGTGAAAGCGGGTCAAATTTGAACTACAACTACATTATACTTTGCTCTTTATTTTTCCTAAAAATCATTTCTAGGTACAAAAATATCTATTTAATCAGAGAAACACCAAAATATTTTCAAGATTCAACCACTGGGTAGGAACGGTCATACCCGCTGTTTTGACGGCATTTTGAAATGGGCATGAAAAAATAAAATAAAATCAAAAAATTGGAAAACTATTGCATTGTGTCATTATATGTTGAATTGCAGCTGCATTATAGTTTGCTCTTTATTTTTCCCAAAAATAATTTATAGGTACATAAATAAAAATTTTACTTCCTTCACAATGCTATCTACTGAATAGAATATTAGGAAAAATAATGAGGGAAATTGGCTGAATTAAATGAGCTAAAATTTGTTGGAGTGAAGTTATATGGTTAGTTTCGTCACGTGGTGAATTTTCATCAACTATAAAGCAATATAAAATGCAGTTTCTTAAAATGAAAATATTACCAGAAACAAAGATTGGATGATGAGCTCACATGGATTGTTATATGGGGCTAAAAATTTGTGGAGAGCTATGTTTTGGGCACATAAAAGATGTGGAAAAAATTCAATTCATCGGGATATTCCTATCTAGTACTTCCTTCACAAAGCTGTTAGCTGAACGCAAACTTTATAAATTTGTTGAGAAAGATTTACTAGGAAAATTGTTCCGAAAGTTTTCATGAGGCAATGATTTGGATAGGAAAGAGTTCCCAAAAAATATGAGGGTAATCAAATAAATAGAAATAACACTTCCTTCACAGAGTGCTATTCTGAACAGAATAGGAAAATGAATATTTCTGAATTATTTTTGAACTATGGAAGGAAGTATTTTCACATATTTGAGGAATATATGATTCAAAGTATTTATGAGAAATTTTCGAGAATTTTTGGAATGACAGAATAGTAGTTTGCTTCACAAACTATGCGGGTTTGGCGCGTGACATAGAATGGACCCACGAGTGACATGTCAACATAGTTTGAACATGTTACTACATTTTTATAACCGTCGTAAAAGTTATGACGATCTCATCTTATGCGGTTACGACGTTTTTGACTCACATTGTCGTAATTTATGTTTAGATTTGATCCCCTTAAACGGTTTACGACAATCTGGGATCAAATCGTCATAGATTTATGACGAATTCATCATAGACGTCTTAAAAAATGTCATGTATGAGCATATTTCTTGTAGTGCCAATGATATAATAACCAATCATGATCCTAATAACAATCATCATGATAATCATGATCAAGATCATCATCATATTAATATAAAAACTCTTGCATCATATCATCACCAACAACACTATATTTAATAATCATCATAGTCATTACCACCAACACTATTTAATCATCATTTTCATCAATGAGACATCATATAACAAGTTGGTCACTAGTTATAATCCCAACTCCTCCTCCTCATCATCATCAACTCTAACACATTGTAGCAGATAATAACACATTGTACCTAGGACCTACTCCTCTCTCATAGGACCTACTCTACCCTCTCTTAGGTACAATATCATAAAACAAGATAGGCTCTGACTCTCCATTATGGAGAATGGAGATCATCCTACCTACAATTCTTGGCCTACGCACAATGTTGCTTCCAAGTAGCTCTCTACGATTGACCATACATTTTTTCCAATCTTTCATTGTCATGTTTTCTTCGATTTTAGAAATCATGTATGGACACGAGTGATGCGTAGGCTGACCTGGCCGTGCTGGCCGTAATCTCATAACATCAACACGACCTCTCGAAAACATCAGATAAGGCACACAATCCTTTGGGATTTCCTGTTGAAAAACATAGTAATAACTTTGTAGTTAGCAACGTAGTTTAGTTTTAGAAGAATTTATGCAAAAGATGCACGGATGTCGTAATAGTAGAAAATCTTACCATGCAATCTCCATGGATGTTACCGTAGTTCACCACATGCACTAGTGGCACGTATTGATCATAATGTGGAGGAGTTTGATAATAGCTATTGTAATTCTCAAGATCATTAATAAATTCGATAAGATGATCTTTCTCCTTATAAGTTAATTATGCTTCATCATTGTCGTAGTAGGTTCTGTCTACCATCTTCCGTACATTTTTTGAAGAATGGAAATAAGTTGTCAATGGAAATAAGTTGTCAACTATTTTTAAATAAACAATACAAATTACTTAATAAATATGGTTGAGAAACTCACATAATGGTAAAACTGGAGGCGTCTGTACATCGACCCAGATGTCGATATTACCTTTAATTTCATCTTCCCGATGAATATCAAAGGTGATAAGCATATTAGGCTCAAATGCATAAGCCTTGCACAGTGCTTGCCAATTTTTGCATTCAAAATAGGAGTATGTGTCTGCATTGTATAACTTTACGGGAAAAGTATAACCATTCTCGATCCTCAAGTGAACTTTACCTCCATAGTGTTTTTTAGTACTGAAACCAATGTTATCCAAGACATAAATTCTTGCATGGCAGGGGATACGCTAGTAGAATAGGAAAAAAATAAAAATTATAAGTTGAAGCAAAAGAATTCATGCTTAATTACAAAAAAATACTTGTCGTTGTGAGTTACTGTATCCACTTTGAAGTTCTCATCTAGCATGATGCTGAAGTGCCTACCACCAACTAGGTGAGGCGTGTCGCACAGGCCGCGCTCGTCTTCACAGTATTTGCACATAACGAATTCTCTTTGGTCGTCAGACATTTCCTATGTTCATAGTTGAAACATTTAAAATCAATCGAAGGCAACTACCAGGAAACTTATATGACAGATCACTATTAATTCTAAAACGGAATTAACCTAAATAATTCTTCCTTTCTTATTTTCCTCCTCTTCTTCCTCTCCTCCTCTTCCTCTAATAATTCTAAAACAGAATTAACCTAAATAATTCTAAAACAGAATTAACCTAAAAGAGAATTAACCTAAAAAATATAATTCCCTCTCCTTCCTCCTCTCCTTCCTCTCCTCCTCTCCTTCCTCTCCTTCCTCTTCTACTTCTCCTCTTTTTCTTCTACTTCTCCTCTTCTTCTATTTTTCCTCTACCTCTCCTCTTCATTCCCATTTCCGGCAATTACAGGGCACTCCATATGTCCTAGTTTCTAGCACTGGAAATTCATGGAAAATTTGGGCATGACCTTTGCTAAAAAGTGGACATATGGAGCGCCTGAAATTTTCCGGAACAGAAATGAATCAACATTCCGGCAAAACATAGGCCACTCAGAGGTACATTGCAAACAAGAACACCAAGACATCCTCTATATTCAGAATGCATCATCATCGACATCAATGACATGGCGACTAGCACTAGCATTTTCATCATCGACATTTACAACACATTATCATCTATATCAACAACATGGGGATTTGGCTATTCTCACGTAGAGGTCTTAGGGGGTCGGCGATGGGGACGACTGCGGGGATGAGGTAGGGGCAAATACTTGATTTCTTCATAAACAAAATATAAAAAAATATGACATGTCCATTCTAGCAAATGAGTAAACAGTTTCAGGATCACTAGAAACTATCAACTATGTCTAAAAATAATATACTAAAACCCTAGTAATAATTCAGTTAACTAGAAACTGTCAACTAAACCCTAGAAACTATCCTAAATCAAAGTGTTATATATGAACAGAGGCTTATATCAACTAAAAACTATCAACTATGTCTAAATTTTTACTAATAAATTAATCATACTAAATCAAAATGTTGCATATCAACAAGAAAATATCAACTAGCCTACTAAATCAAAATGTAGCAGGGAGGAGGGGTTGTGGATGGAGGAGGGAGGAGGGAGAAGGAGGGGCGACTGAAGGATGGAGGAGGAAGGAGGACGAAGGAGGAAGGCGGGGGGAGGAGGGACCGGCCGGTGGCGAATGGAGGAGTGGAGGGAGGACGGAGGAGGTGGGGCGGGAAGGAGGGAGGAGGAATAAGGAGGGGCGACTGAAGGAGGGAGGAGGAAGGAGGGCTGATGATGAGTTGATGGATATACTTCTCGCCCCTCGTTGGTTACCCCAAGTGGAAGGTGGAGATGTTGTCAGCAGCAGATTTCCCTTACATGGGGACTGAAGGATTAATCGAACTAGGAGGACTCCAAGGATCAACAAGTAGGTGTCCGCTGCTCTGGCGCTAGCAGAAGACGTGGACCTGCACACACAACAAATAAC
The DNA here is from genome assembly GCF_904849725.1 of Hordeum vulgare subsp. vulgare. NCBI lineage: Eukaryota > Viridiplantae > Streptophyta > Magnoliopsida > Poales > Poaceae > Hordeum > Hordeum vulgare. The sequence goes on along the minus strand of NC_058524.1, from coordinate 535,737,861 downwards.
TTTGCTCCCAACGAGTTCAGTGAGGTTGTCAATCTCTCCGGCCTTGTAGTTTGCAAAGGATCAAAACACAAGCGGTAATAGTGATAGTGATTGCAACGGAAAAGTAAATAAAAGCAGTAAATGATGGATTTCTAAACGATGGTGGTAATATGGACCTCAGTCCCATGATGTTCACTAGTGATGTCTCTCTCCCAAAAGACGATAAACAACTATGCTGGGTAAAAAAATTACAGCTCGGCAATTGACTGAATTATAAAGGCACCGCAATGCTAATCATGCTACAAGAAAGTTAGAGGCTCAAAAGTAATGGGCAATATGCCAAGACAAGTAGACCTTTTATCCATCAGCATGTACTCCCTAATCATCCACCTTGAGATATCTATCCACAACATCTCGCTAGTCTTAAGTTGCGAGCCCCACCCAAAGTGTAAACTCAAAGAAACAAACAACTGCATTAAAGAACTTTGCGTAAGGTAAACAATCCTTGCAACCGTGGTCACAAGCACCGTTGTTTTCTCCCTGGTGGCAACAACACATCCCCTGGTCTCATGTTTCTGTCAGTCAAGCTAGACATCAGGGGGCATGAACTCACAATCATGCATAACGCTCCCTCTTAGAGTTACAATCTACTACTCGGCCAAAGCAATAAAAAGCAACGGAGAACATGCATGAATTAATCAAGAACATAATATAACAGGAGAACCAAAAATATAACTCATCACAATCTGAACATAATCTCATAATCCATCGGATCCGAGGAGACCAAGCATAGAAACAGTAGGAAAATTACATAGATGCCTTGATCATGTAGGGCAGCTCACAAGGGCTAAGCATTGAAGCACAAGATTGGAGAGAAGACATCACATAGCTACTGGTCATGGACTCATGGTCCAAGGAGGACTACTCACGGCACGTCCGGGAAGCGTCCATGGTGGTGGAGAATCTCCCGGAGGTTAATCCTCCCTCCGGCAGGGTGCCGGGAAGAGGTCTCCTGACGCTCCCGATCTCGGAAGCGTTGCGACGGCAGAATGATGGAGAAATTCGCGATTCTGGATCTTGTGATAGGATTTTCTATCGAAGAGGTAAATATAGGCCGAAGGAGGGCACAAGAGGGTGTGGAACCCACCCAGGCGGCCTGGTGGCGCGGCCAGGAGGGAGGCCACGCAGGGTGGCCGCCTGGGCAGGGCCTAGCCCCCCTCTGGCCCACCTTGATGCCTCGTGAAGCCCCCGTCATGCTGATTTTTATATATTTTTCTCGGGATTTTTGGGGCTCTGGAAATTGGGGTAAAAGTCCCTGCAAAAAATACAGCAAAAAACATAAACTGGCACTGGGTGCAATGTGTTACTAGGTTAGTCCAAATATGTGTAAAAAGGTATAAAAGTGTAGCTAAACATATAACAATGTCACCCGAAAGATCATGGAACAAACAGAAATTATAGATACGTTTGGGACGTATCAAGGACGGAGGAGGAAGGCGGAGCGAGGAGGGGTCGGTCGGCAGTGAATGGAGGAGTAGAGGGAGGACGGAGGAGGTGGGGCAGGGAGGAGGGATGAGGGGGAGGATTACCGAGTCCAGGGAGGAGGGGGAGGTGACGGCGGTAGAGGGAGGAGGGGTAGGCGACGACGGCGGCGAGTGGCGGGGGGTAGAGAGGGAGCGACAGTGTGAGGGGGTAGTGAGGGGCCGGGAGTGAGGAAGAGAGAGGGAGCACACCAGGTGGATAAGGTGGGCATAGCAGCAGCACGGGTTGGCGACAACGACGAACTCGGAGACGGCGGCGATGACGAGGAGGACTGGATCGGGGGCGACGATGGCGACGGCGACGGGCTCGGGGCAGCGACAACGATGTGCTCGGGGGCGGCGACTCGATCGGGGGCGGCGACGGCGACGGCTCGGGGCGGCGGCGACGACAAGGAGGAGGACGTGCTCGGGGCGGCGGCGACGACGGGCTCGGGACGGCGGCGACGATGAGGAGGACGGGCTCGGGGGGGGCAAATGGGAGAGTTTAGAGGAAATTTTGACAACTCTCGCCTATATGTGAAAACCTGTTGTCCCGGTTCGAGGCACAAACCGGGACCAATGCACCCCTTTCGTCCCGGTTGGTGCCACAAACCGGGACTAAATGAGAATTTTCAGCAGCCCAAAGGGCGGGAAGAAGAGACCTTTATTCCCGGTTGGTTCCAAAAACCGACACAAAAGGGCGTATTTTGTGTCGGTTGGTGGAACAAACCGGGACTAAAGGCCTGTGCCTACCACACCTGCGGTGCGGTTGGATGTTTAGTCCCACCTCGCTAGCCGAGAGAGCTAGGGAGTGGTTTATAAGCGTTGGTGCGTAGACCCTCTGGAGCTCCTCTCAAATGCAGGCTTCCGGGCCTAATTTGTCAGTGCGTGTGGGCCTACTGGGCCTTCTACGGGCCTAAATCCTGGACCAACTCTCTCGTTGAGTTTCTAGTCGTATTCACGCCGTGGTGGCCCACTAGGTGGCATTTAAAAAAACTAGTTTTTTGTTTCGTTTTTTACTTTATTTATTTTATTTTGTGAATAACTTTACTAAAAAAATAGTTTTTGAGTGATTTTCCTCCTATTTAATATTAGTGTGTTTTTATCATTTTAATCAATTTGGTAGGTTTCAGGTTATTTTAAATGACTGTTTTAATCAAAAACACATGTGTTGCAAAAGGGATTTCATTTTTTGAACTTATTTGAACTCAAGACTTTTTGTGTGTTCAAAATGCACCATTCAAGGCCACATCATCAATTTTCAACACTTTCTGAGTTCATTTGGTATTTTTCATGCATTTACTAATTTTCTTGAGCTAAGTTTCCCAGAAATTGAAAAGCAGTACAAATAAACTCTGAATAGGTTGAAAGTTGGCATGGTATCATCATTTCACCCACATAGCATGTGGTAAAAAGTTGAGAGGGTTGTGGCAAAAACTGGAGGCACTTCGTTTACAAATCGAACAATCTCTTTCAAAGTATGAGGGTTTCTTACGAAAACTCATCTCTTACAAAAGGGATTAAATTTTTTAAACTTAATTGAACTCAAGACTTTTTGTGTGCTCAAAATGTGCCATTCAAGGCCACATCATCAATTTTCAACACTTTTTGAGTTCATTTGGTGTTTTTCATGCATATACTGATTTTTTTGAGCTAAATGACCCAGAAATTGAAAAGCGGTACAAATGAACTCTGAACATGTTGAAAGTTGGCATGGTATCATCATTTCACCCACATAGCATGTGCTAAAAAGTTGAGAGGTTTGCGGCAAAAAGTGGATGCACTTCATGTACAAATCGGACAATCTCTTTCGAAGTATCACAGTTTCTTACGAAAACTCATGTGTTACAAAAGGGATTTCATTTTTTCAACTTATTTGAACTCAATACTTTTTGTGTGTTAAAAATGCATCATTCAAATCCACATTATCAATTATCAACACTTTGTGAGTTCATTTGCTATTTTTCATGCATTTACTGATTTTTTTGAGCTAAATGACCGAGAAATGGAAAAGCAATACAAATGAACTTTGAATAGGTTGAAAGTTGGCATGGTATCATAATTTAACCAACATAGCATGTGCTAAAAAGTTGAGAGGGTTGCGGCAAAAACACGATGCGCTTCGTGTACAAATCGGACAATCTATTTCAAAGTATCAGGGTTTGTTACGGAAACTCATTTGTTACAAAAGGGATTTCATTTTTTTAACTTATTTGAACTCAAGGCTTTTTGTATGTTCAAAATGCACCATTCAAGGCCACATCATCAATTTTCAACACGTTCTGAGTTCATTTGGTATTTTCATGCATTTAGTGATTTTTTGAGCTAAATGACCCAGAAATTGAAAAACAGTACAAATGAACTATGAATAGGTTGAAAATTGGCATAGTATCATCATTTCACCCACATAGCATGTGCTAAAAAGTTGAGAGCGTCGTGGCAAAAACTGGATGCACTTCGTGTACAAATCGGACAATCTCTTTTGAAGTATCACGGTTTCTTACAAAAACTCATTTGTTACAAAAGGGATTTCACTTTTTGAAATTATTTGAACTGAAAACTTTGTGTGTGTTCAAAATGGACCATTCAAGGCCACATCATCAATTTTCAACACTTTCTGAGTTCATTTGGTATTTTTCATGCACTTACTGAATTTTTGTAGCTAAATGACCCAGAAATTGAAAAGCAGTACAAACGAACTGTGAATACGTTGAAAGTTGGCATGGTATCATCATTTCACCAACATAGAATGTGCTAAAAACTTGAGAGGGTTGCGGCAAAAACAGGATGCGCTTCGTGTACAAATGGGACAATCTATTTCGAAGTATCATGGTTTGTTACGAAAACTCATGTGTTACAAAAGGGATTTCATTTTTTTAACTTATTTGAACTCAAGACTTTTTGTATGTTCAAAATGCACCATTCAAGGCCAAATCATCAATTTTCAACACTTTCTGAGTTCATTTGGTATTTTCATGGATTTACTGATTTTGTGAGCTAAATGACCCAGAAATTGAAAAACAGTACAAATGAACTCTGAATAGGTTGAAAGTTGGCATGGTATCATCATTTCACCCACATAGCATGAGCTAAAAAGTTGAGAGGGTCGCGGCAAAACTGGATGCATTTCGTGTACAAATCGAACAATCTCTTTTGTAGTATCTCGGTTTCTTACGAAAACTCATTTGTTACAAAAGGGATTTTACTTTTTTGAAATTATTTGAACTCAAAACTTATTGTGTGTTCAAAATGTAGCATTCAAGGACACATCATCAATTTTCATCACTTTCTGAGTTCATTTGGTATTTTTCATGCACTTACTGTTTTTTTTGAGCTAAATGACCCATAAATTGAAAAGCAGTACAAATGAACTCTGAATAGGTTGAATGTTGGCATGGTATCATCATTTCACCCACATAGCATGTGCTAAAAAGTTGGGAGGGTTGCGGCAAAAACTGGATGCACTTCGTGTACAAATCATCACGGTGTTGGAAATATGGCCTAGAGGCAATAATAAAATGGTTATTATCATATTTCCTTCTTCACGATAATCGTCTATTGTTCATGCTGTAATTGTATTAACCGGAAACAGTAATACATGTGTGGATAAATAGATCAAAATGTGTCCCTAGCAAGCCTCTAGTTGGCTAGCTCGTTGATCAATAGATGATCATGGTTTCCTGATCATGGACATTGGATGTCATTGATAACGGGATCACGTCATTAGGAGAATGATGTGATGGACAAGACCCAATCCTAAGCATAGCACTGGATCGTGTTGTTCGTATGCTAAAGCATTTCTAATGTCAAGTATCTTTTCCTTCAACCGTGAGATTGTGCAACTCCCGGATACCATAGGAGTGCTTTGGGTGTACCAAACGTCACAACGTAACTGGGTGACTATAAAGGTGCACTACAGGTATCTCCGAAAGTATCTGTTGGGTTGGTATGAAACGAGATCGAGATTTGTCACTCCGTGTGACGGAGAGGTATCTCTGGTCCCACTCGGTAGAACAACATCATAATGAGCTCAATGTGACTAAGGAGTTAGTCATGGGATGATGTGCTACGGAACGAGTAAAGAGGCTTGCCGGTAACGAGATTGAAGAAGGTATGGGGATACCGACGATCGAATCTCGGGCAAGTTCTATACCGGTAGACAAAGGGAATTTTATACAGGATTGATTGAATCCTTGACATCACGGTTCATTTGATGAGATCATCGTGGAACATTCGGGAGTCACTGTGGGTATCCAAACCCCACTGATTGTTATTGGCCGGAGAAGTGTCTCGGTCATGTCTGCATGCCTCCCGAACCCGTAGGGTCTACACACTTAAGGTTCGATGACGCTAGGGTTATAGGGAATTGTTGTATGAGGTTACCAAAGGTTGTTAAGAGTCCCGAATGAGATCTTGAACGTCACGAGGAGCTCCGGAATGGTCCGGAGGTAAAGAATTATATATAGGAAGTGAGGATTTGGTCGCAGGAATTGTTTTGGGCGACACCGGTAATGTACCGGGACCACCGAAAGGGTTTCGGGTGTCCACCGGGAGGGGCCACCAGCCCCAAAGGCTAGCATGGGCCAAAAGTTGGAAGGGAACCATCCCAGAGTGGGCTAGTGCGCCTCCCACCTAGGCCCAAGGCGCCACAAGAGAGGGAAAGGGGGGGAAACCCTAGTGCAGATGGGCCTAAGGCCCATCTGGGGTGCGCCACCCCCCTCTTTGTTGCCTTGGCCGCCACCACCAGCCCTAGATGGGGCTGCCGCACCCTTTGGGGGTGGGAACCCTAAAGGGGGCGCCCCCTCCCTCTCCTCCTATATATAGTGGTGGTTTTGGCTGATTTGAGACAGACAAAATCTCTCTCTCGGCGCAGCCCCTGCTTCTCCTCTTTCTCCTCTCCCACGGTGTTTGGCAAAGCCCTGCTGGGAGACCTCGTAGCTCCAGCGCCATCATGCCGTCATGATGCCGGAGCTCTCCCTCAACCTATCCCTCCTCCTTGCTGGATCAAGACGTGGGAGACGTCACCGGGCTCTACGTGTGTTGAACGCGGAGGTGTCGTGATTCGGCACATAGATCAGAACCGACCGCGATCTGAATCGCTACGAGTACGACTGCATCGACCGCGTTCATAGTAACGCTTCCGCTTAGCGATCTTCAAAGGTTTGAAGATGCTCTACAACCTCTCTTGGTGCTGGTCTCTCCATAGATAGATCCTTGTATGGCGTAGGGAAATTTTGAATTTACTATGTTCCCCAATAGTGGCATCCGAGCCAAGGTTCTATGCGTAGATTCTATGCACGAGTAGAACACAAAAGTTGTGGGCGCTGATTTTGTTAATTTCCTGGCGTTACTAGTCTTATCTTGATTTGGCGGCATCATGGGATGAAGTGGCCCGGACCGACTTTACACGTACTCTTACGTGAGAATGGTTCCCCTGACACACATCCACCAGTTGCATAAGGTGGCTAGAGGGTGTCTGTCTCTCCCACTTTAGTCGGATCGGATTCGATGAAGAGGGTCCTTATGAAGGATAAATAGCATTGGCATATCAACGGTGTGGCTGTCATGTAGGTAAGAAACGTCTTGCTAGAAACCCAAATCAGCCACGTAAAACTTGCAACAACAATTAGAGGACGTCTAACTTGTTTTTGCAGGGTATGCTATGTGATGTGATATGGCCAAAAGAATGTGATCTTGCATATGTGATGTATGAGATTGATCATGTTCTTGTAATAGGATTCACGACTTGGATGTCGATGAGTATGACAACCGACAGGAGCCATAGGAGTTGTCTTAATTTATTGTATGAGATACAACGCCATGTTGGTTACTTTACTTTATTGCCAAACGTTAGCTATAGTAGTAGAAGTAATAGATTGGCATGACGACTTCACGGAGACACAATGATGGAGATCATGATGATGGAGATCATGGTGCCATGTCCGTGACGATGATGATCATGGTGCCCCGAAGATGGTGATCAAAGGAGCAAGATGATAATGGCCATATCATGTCACTATATGATTGCATGTGATGTTTATCATGCTTCTTTACATATTATTGCTTAGAACGATGGTAGCAAAGATAAGATGATCCCTCATGAAAATTTCAAGAAACTATTCCCCTAAGTGTGCATCGTTGCGAAGGATCGTTGTCTCGAAGCACCACGTGATGATCGGGTGTGATAGATTCTAATGTTCGCATACAACGGGTGTAAGCCAGTTTACACACGCAGAACACTTAGGTTGACTCGACGAGCCTAGCATGTACAAACATGGCCTCAAATATAGGAGACCGAAAGGTCAAACATGAGTCGTATGGTTGATACGATCGGCATGGAGATGCTCACCATTGATGACTAGTCCGTCTCACGTGATGATCGGACATGGGCTAGTCGACGTGGATCGTGTAACACTTGGATGACTAGAGGGATGTCGATCTAAGTGGGAGTTCATCAGATGAACTTAATTATCATGAGCATAGTCAAATAGGTCTTTGCAAATTATGATGTAACTTATGCTATAGCTCTACGGTATTTGATATGTTCCTAGAGAAAATATGGTTGAAAGATAGAAGTAGCAATTATGCGGACTCGGTCCGTTAACTGAGGATTGTCCTCATTGCTAAACAGAAGGCTTATGTCCTTAAGGCACCGCTCGGTGTGCTGAACCCCAAGCGTGATCTATGGATGTTGCGAACATCCAACATACACATTTTTGATAACTAAATGATAGTTCAGTGCATATTGCTTGAACAACTTAGAATTAAGGCGTTAAAGACGTGTCGAACGTCGCAGGACATACGTGATGATCCAAGTGATGAAATTGGGGTTTCATGCTCGTGCCCTTGTTGAGAGGTATGACACCTTCGACAAGATTCTTTGTCTCCAAAAGTAAAGGAGAAGAGCTCAATCATTGAGCATGTCCTCAGATTGTGTGAGTACTACAATCGCTTGAATCGAGTGGGAGTTGATCTTCCAGATGAGACAGTGATAGTTCTCCAAAGTCATTGACACCAAGCTACTAGAGCTTCGTGATGAACTATAACATATCAAGGATGGATATGATGATCCTTGAGCTATTCGCGATGTTTGACACCGCGGAAGTAGAAATCGAAAAGGAGCATCAATTGTTGTTCGTTTGTGAAACCGCTAGTTTCAAGAACGGAAAGGGCATGAAGGGATACTTCATTAAACACAGACCAGTTGCTGCTCTAGTGAAGAGACCCAAGGTTGAACCCAAACCCGAGACTAAGTGCTTCTGTAATGAGGGGAACAGTCACTGAAGAGGAACTACCCTAGACACTTGGTAGATGAGAAGGCTGGCAAAGTCAACAAATGTATATTGGAGATACATGATATTGATGTGTACTTTACTAGTACTCCTAGTAGCACCAGGGTATTAGATACCGTTCGGTTGTTAAGTATTAGTAACTCAAAATAAAAGCTACGGAATAAACAGAGACTAGCTAAAAGCGAGGTGACGATGTGTGTTGGAAGTGTTTCCAAGGTTGATATGACCACACATCGCACGCTCCCTCTACCATCGAGATTAGTGTTAAACCTAAATAATTGTTATTTGGTGTTTGCGTTGAGCATAGACATGATTGTATTATGTTAACGGCAAAAACGATCATTCATCTAAAGAAAATAATGGTTATTCTGTTTACTTGAATGATACCTTAAATGGTTTTGCACCTAGAATGAATGGTTTATTGAATCTCGATCGTAGTGATACACATGTTCATAATATTGTTGCCAAAAGATACAAAGTAGAACGATAGTACCACTTACTTATGGCACTGCTGCTTGAGTCATATTGGTATAAAATGCATGAAGAAGCTCCATGCTGATGGATCTTTGTACTCACTCATTTTTGAAACGTTTGAGACATGCAAACCATGCCTGTTGGTATAAACACATGAAGAAACTCCATGCGGATGGATCCTTTGACTCACTTGATTTTTGAATCACTTGAGACATGCAAATCATACCGCATGGGCAAGATGACTGAAGACCTCCTTTTCCAGTGAGATGGAACAAGAATGTAACTTGTTGGAAGTAATACATTTCGATGTATGTAGTCCGATGTGTATTGAGGCACGCAGTGGATATCATTATGTTCATACTTCACAAATGATTTTAGTAGATACTAGTGTATTTACTTGATGAAACACATGTCTGAATTATTGAAAAAGGTTCAAGTAATTTCAGAGTGAAGTTGAAGATCATCGTGACAAGAGGATAATATGTCTATGATGTGATCGTGGAGATAATCTCATATATCCGAGTTCCGAGTTTGGTAAATATTTAAGACAAGGTGAAAACTGTTTCATGTGAAAAATGTTTCACAACTCATGCCACCTGGAACACCATAGTCTGATGGTGTGTCCGTATGTCACAATCATGCACTATTAGACATAGTTCATACTATGATATTTGTTATCAAATTACCACTATCGTTTATGGGTTAGGCATTAGAGACAACCGCATTCACTTTAAATAGGGCACCACTCAATTCTGTTGAGATGACACTTTATGAACTATGGTTTAGAGAAACCTTAGCTGTCATTTCTTAAGAGTTTGGGGCTGCGATGCTAATGTGAAAGAGTATCCGCCGGATAAGCTCAAACCCAAAGCGGATAAATGCATCTTCATAGGACACCCAAAACAGTTGGGTATACCTCCTATCTCAGACCCAGAAGCAAAAGTGTTTGCTTCTAGAAACGGGTCCTTTCTCGAGGAAAGGTTTCTCTCAAAAGAGTTGAGTGGGAGTATGGTGGATACTTGATGAGGTTATTGAACCATCACTTCAACCAGTGTGTGGCAGGGCATGGGAAGTTGTTCCTGTGGCGCCTACACCAATTGAAGTGGAAGCTTATGATGGTGATCATGAAGTTTTGGATCAAGTCACTGCCAAAACCCTCGTAGGCGGACAAGGATGCGTACTACTACTACAGAGTGGTATGGTAAACTTGTCTTAGAGGTCATGTTGTTGCACAACAATGAACCTACGAGATATGGTGAAGCGATGGTGGCCCCGGATTCCAACAAATGGCTGGAGGCCATGAAATCCAAGAGAGGATCCATGTATGAAAAACAAAGTATGGACTTTGGAGGAACCACTTGATGGTCATAAGACTATTTACTGTGAATGGATCTTTAAAAGGAAGACAGACGATGATGGTTAAAAGTCAACATTAAGAAAGCTCGACTTGTCGCAAAGGTGTTTTCGACAAAGTTCAAAGAGTTGACTACGATGAGATTTTCTCACTTGTAGCGATGCTGAAAGTCTCTTGAAATTATGTTAGCAGTTGTTGCATCATTTATGAAATATTGCAGATAGGATGTCAAAATATTGTTTCCTCGACCGTTTCCTTGAGGAAAGATTGTATGTGATACAACCAGAAGATTTTGTCGATCCTAAAAGGTGCTAACAAGTATGCAAAGCTCCAGCGATCCTTCTATGGACTGGAGCAAGCATCTCAGAGTTGGAATATACACTTTGATGAGATGATCAAAGTTTTTGGTTTTATACAAAGTTATGAGAAACATGTATTTCCAAATAAGTGAGTGGGAGCACTATAGAATTTTTGATAAATATATGTGGTAGACATACTGTTGATCGGAAATAATGTAGAATTTCTGCAAAGCATAAAGGGTTGTTTGAAAAGAGTTTTTTTCAAAGGAAACCTAGATGTAGCTACTTGAGAGTTGACCATCAAGATCTATAAAGATAGATCAAAGTGCTTAATGGAACTTTCAACGAAATGCATGCCTTGACAAGTTTTTGAAGGAGTTCAAATAGATCAGCAAAGAAGGAGTTCTTGGCTATGTTGTAAGGTGTAAATTTGAGTATGACTCAAAGCCCGACGACAACAGAAGAAAGAGAAAGGACGAATGTTGCCCCCTATGCATCAGCCGTAGGCTCTACAAGTATGTGATACGTCTCCAATGTATCTATAATTTTTTATGGTTCCATGCTATTATCTTGTCAACTTTGGATGTTTTATATGCATGAATATGCTATTTTATATCTTTTTTGGGACTAACCTATTAACTCAGTGCCTAGTGCTAGTTTCTGTTTATTTTTCGAGTTTTTGACCTTTTTCAGAAAAGAATATCAAACGGAGTTCAAATGGAATAAAACTTTCGCGATGATTTTTGTTGGACCAAAAGTGACCCCCGAAGGTTTGGAAGAAGGCCAGAAGAGCCACGAGGTAGTCACAAGCCAAGGAGGCGCCCCCCTTGGTCACGCCTAGCAGGCTTGTGACCTCTTCGTGGGCCCAACCGACGTAATTCCACCGCCATAAATTCCTATAAATACAGAAACCCCCAAAAAGAAACCTAGATCGGGAGTTTCGCCGCTGCAAGCCTCTGTAGCCACAAAAAACCAATCTGGAGCCTGTTCCGGCACCCTACTAGAGGGGGAATCCATCTCCGGTGGCCATCTTCATCATCCCGACGATCTCCATGACAAGGAGAGAGTAGTTCACCCTCGGGGCTGAGGGTATGTACCAGTAGCTATGTGTTTGATAGCTCTCTCTCATGTTCTTGAGATGTCTTGATCTCAATGTACCGCGGGCTTTGCTACTATAGTTGGATCTTATGATGTTCTTCCCCCTCTCCCTTCTTGTAATGAATTGAGTTTTCCCTTTGGAGTTATCTTATCGGATTGAGTCTTTAAGAACACTTGATGTATGTCTTGCACGTGTCTATCTGTGGTGACAATGGGATATTCATGTGAGTACTTGATTTATGTTTTGGTGATCAACTTGTGGGTTTCGTGAAATCGGGAACCTATGCATATGGGTTGGAACACATTTTGACTCTCCGGTAGAAACGTTGGGGCACTCTTTGAAGTTCTATGTGTTGGTTGAATAGATGATTCTGAGATTGTGTGATGCATATTGTATAATCATGCCCACGGATACTTGAGGTGACAATGGAGTATCTAGGTGACATTAGGGTCTTAGTTGATGTGTGTCTTAAGGTGTTATTCTAGTACGAACTCTAGGATAGATTGAACGGAAGGAATAGCTTCGTGTTATTTTACTACGGACTCTTGAATGGATCGATCAGAAAGAATAACTTTGTGGTGGTTTCGTACCCGACAATAATCTCTTCGTTTGTTCTCCGCTATTAGTGACTTTGGAGCGACTCTTTGTTGCATGTTGAGGGCCAGTTATATGATCCAATTATGTTATAATTGTTGAGAGAACTTCACTAGTGAAAGTATGAACCCTAGGCCTTGTTTCCATGCATTGCAATACCACCTGAGGGAAAATTGCTACTGTCCTACAAACCTGTGCACTTGGAGGCCCAACAACGTCTACAAGGAGAAGGTTGCGTAGTAGACATCAGTATGCTATGTTGTGTACCGCACCTAAAGCGTGCCTTGCCATGAGTCAGTCGTGGGGTACAAGAGTGATCCAGGAATGGATCACTGGATAGCGGTTGAAGTTATCTTTAGTAACTAATGGACTAAGGCATTTTCTCAATTATGGTGGTGATTAAAGAGTTCGTCATAAAGGAGTTACGTCGATGCAAGCTTTGTCACTAATCCGGAGGACTATGAGTAGTAAACCGGATTCGTATAGTGGAGCAATCATTTGGAATGGTTCCAGATGGGGCGTAGTAGCACCTATAGGATGACGTAGATATTTGTAAAGCACACACGGATCTGAAAGGTTCAGGCCCGTTGACTATAAACCTCTCTCACAAGCAAGACATGATCGAACCCCAGAACTGTATGGGTGTTGAGTTCATTGCAATCACATAGTGATGTGAACTAGATTATTGACTCTAGTGCAAGTGGCAGACTGTTGGAAATATGCCCTAGAGGCAATAATAAAATGGTTATTATCATATTTCCTTGTTCATGATAATCGTCTATTGTTCATGCTGTGGATAAATAGATCACAACGTGCCCCTAACAAGCCTCTAGTCGGCTAGCTCGTTGATCAATAGATGATCATGGTTTCCTGATCATGGACATTGGATTCAATCCTAAGCATAGCACTAGATCGTGTTGTTCGTATGCTAAAGCTTTTCTAATGTCAAGTATATTTTCCTTCAACCATGAGATTGTGCAACTCCCGGATACCGTATGAGTGCTTTGGGTGTATCAAACGTCACAACGTAACTGGGTGACTATAAAGGTGCACTATGGGTATCTCCGAAAGTATCTATTGGGTTGGTACAAATCGAGATCGGGATTTGTCACTCCGTGTGACGGAGAGGTATCTCTGGGCCCACTCGGTAGAACATCATCATAATGAGCTCAATGTGACTAAGGAATTACTCACGGGATGATGTGCTATAGAACGAGTAAAGAGACTTGCCGACAACGAGATTGAACAAGGTATGGGGATACCGACGATCGAATCTCGGGGAAGTTCTATACCGGTAGACAAAGGGAATTGTATACGGGATTGATTGAATCCTTGACATCGTGGTTCATCCGATGAGATCATCATGGAACATGTGGGAGCCACCATGGGTATCCAGACCCCGCTGATGGTTATTGGCCGGAGAGGTGTCTCGGTCATGTCTGCATGCCTCCCGAACCCGTAGGGTCTACACACTTAAGGTTCGATGACGGTAGGGTTATAGGAAATTGTTATACGAGGTTATTGAAGGTTGTTCGGAGTCCCGGATGATATCTCGAACGTCACGAGGAGCTCCGAAATGGTCCGAAGGTAAAGAATTATATATAGGAAGTGAGGATTTGGTCACCGGAATTGTTTCGGGCGGCACCGGTAATGTACCGGTTCCACCGAAAGGGTTTCAGGGGTCCACCGGGAGGGGCCACCAGCCCCAGAGGCTAGCATGGGCCAAAAGGTGGAAGGGAACCAGCCCAGAGTGGGCTTGTGCGCCGCCCACCTAGGCCCAAGGCGCCACAAGAGAGGGAAGGGGGAAACCCTAGTGCAGATGGGCCTAAGGCCCATCTGGGGTGCGCCACCCCCTCTCTTTCCCTGGCTGCCACCACGAGCCCTAGATGGGGCTGCCGCACCCTTTGGGGTTGGGAACCCTAAAGGGGGCGCCCCCTCCCTCTCCCCCTATATATAGTGGAGGTTTTGGCTGATTTGAGACACACGAAATCTCTCTCTCTCTCTCTCTCTCTCTCTCTCTCTCTCTCTCTCGGCATAGCCGTGCTTCTCCTCTTTCTCCTCTCCCACGGTGCTTGGCGAAGCCCTACCGGGAGACCTCGTAGCTCCACCGCCACCACGCTGTCGTGATGCCGGAGCTCTCCCTCAACCTCTCCCTCCTCCTTGCTGGATCAAGACGTGGGAGACATCACCGGGCTGTACGTGTGTTGAACGCGGAGGTGTCGTGATTCGGCACATAGATCGGAACCGACCGCGATCTGAATCGCTACGAGTACGACTCCATCGACCGCGTTCATAGTAACGCTTCCGCTTAGCGACCTTCAAAGGTATGAAGATGCTCTACAACCCCTCTTGTTTCTGGTCTTTCCATAGATAGATCCTTGAATTTACTACGTTCCCCAACACACGGTTTCTTACGAAAACTCATATGTTACAAAAGGGATTTCACTTTTTTGAACTTATTTGAACTCAAGACTTACTGTGTGTTCAAAATGCACCATTCAAGGCCACATCATTAATTTTCAACACATTCCGAGTTCATTTGGTATTTGTCATGCATTTTCTAATTTATTGAGCTAAATGACCCGAAAATTGAAATTTACCTTCCGTCCCGGTTGGTGCCTCAAACCGGAACTAAAGGGCGTATTTTGTGTCTTGCTTTTAGGGAGGGAAGAAGAGACCTTTAGTCCCGGTTGGTGCCTGATACGTCCATTTTGCATCATGTTTTAATGTTCATATTTATCGCTTCTTTGGCTGTTATTTCACTTCACGGTACAATTCTTATGCCTTTTCTCTCTTATTTTGCAAGGTTTACATGAAGAGGGAGAATACCGGCAACTGGAATTCTGGCCTGAAAGTGGAGCAAAGTTGAGATATCTATTCTGCGCAAATCCAAACGCCGTAAAAATCTACGAGGAATTTTTTCCCGATTTATCAAAAAATACTAGGACGAAGAAGTGCTAGAGGGGCACCAGGGGGTGCCCACAAGCCTGCACGGCGCGGCCACCCCCCAGGCCACGCCATGAGGGCTTGTGGGCAGCCCACTGGCCCACTTGCTCTCCACTTTTGCTATATGTAGGGTTTCGTCCAGGAAAAAAATCAGAGAGGAGCTTTTTCGTGGATTTGCCGCCGCCACGAGGCGGAACTTGAGCAGAACCAATCTAGAGCTCCGGCAGGACAATCCTGCCGGGGAAACTTCCCTCCCGGAGGGGGAAATCGTAGCCATCATCATCACCAACACTCCTCTCATCGGAAGTTACTCGTCACTATAAACATCTTCATCACCACCATCTCATCTCCCAACCCTAGTTCATCACTTGTAACCAATCTCCGTCTCGCAACTCCGATTGGTACTTGTAAGGTTGCGAGTAGTGTTGATTACTCTTTGTAATTGATGCTAGTTGGATTATTTGGTGGAAGAGTTTATGTTCAGATCCTTGATGCTACTCATTACCTCTCTGATCATGAATATGATTATGCTTTGTGAGTAGTTACTTTGGTTCCTGAGGACATGGGATAAGTCATGCTAATAGTAGTCATGCGAATTTGGTATTCTTCGGTATTTTGATATGTTGTATGTTGTTTTTCCTCTAGTGGTGTCATGTGAACGTCGACTACATAACACTTCACCATTATTTGGGCCTAGAGGAAGGCATTGGGAAGTAGTAAGTAGATGATGGGTTGCTAGAGTGACAGAAGCTTAAACCCTAGTTTATGCGTTGCTTCGTAAGGGGCTGATTTGGATCCACTAGTTTAATGCTATGATTAGACTTTGTCTTAATTCTTCTTTCATAGTTGCGGATGCTTGCGAGAGGGGTTAATCATAAGTGGGATTCTTGTCCAAGTAAGGGCAGTACCCAAGCGCTGGTCCACCCACATATCAAAATATCAAAGTAACGAACGTGAATCATATAAACATGATGAAACTAGCATGACAGAAATTCCCGTGTGTCCTCGGGAGTATTTTTCCTCCTATAAGACTTTGTCCAGGCTTGTCCCTTGCTGCAAACGGGATTGGTCCACTTTGCTGCACCGTTGCTACTTTCGTTACTTGTTGCTCGCTACAAATTATCTCACCACACAATCACTTGTTACCGATAATTTCAGTGCTTGCAGATATTTCCTTGCTGAAAACCACTTGTCAGATCCTTCTGCTCCTCGTTGGGTTCGACACTCTTACTTATCGGAAGGACTACGATTGATCCCCTATACTTGTGGGTCATCAAGACTCTTTTCTGGCGCTGTTGCCGGGGAGTGAAGCGCCTTTGGTAAGTGGAACTTGGTAAGGAAACATTCATATAGTGTGCTGAAATTTCTTATCACTTGTCACTATGGATACTAATCTTTTGAGGGGCTTGTTCGGGGTATGTTCACCTCGAACGGAAGCACGAATGGTTTCTCCTCAACCTGCTGCACCTACTGAAAATATTTTATTTGAATTTCCTTCGGGTATGCTTGAGAAACTGCTGGCTAATCCTTTTACAGGAGATGGAACATCACATCCAGACTTGCATCTAATGTATGTAGATGAAGTTTGTGGTTTATTTAAGCTTGCAGGTGTACCCGAGGATGAGGTCAGGAAGAAGGTCTTTCCTTTATCTTTGAAGGATAAGGCGTTGACATGGTATAGGCTATGTGATGATACTGGAACATGGGACTACAATCGGTTGAAATTGGAATTTCATCAAAAGTTTTATCCTATGCATTTAGTACATCGCGATCGGAATTATATTTACAATTTTTGGCCATGTGACATAGAAAGCATCGCTCAAGCTTGGGGGAGGCTTAAATCAATGCTATATTCATGCCCCAATCATGAGCTCTTGAGAGAAATTATCATTCAGAACTTCTATGCTCGTCTTTCTCATGATTATCGCACCATGCTTGACACTTCTTGTACCGGTTCTTTTATGAAGAGAGGTATTGACTTCAAATGGAATTTATTGGAGAGAATTAAACGCAACTCTGAAGATTGGTAGCTTGAAGAAGGTAAGGAGTCAGGTATGAATTTCACGTTTGATTGCGTTAAATCCTTTGTTGAGACAAATACCTTTAGTGATTTTAGTGCTAAGTATGGACTTGACTCTGAGATAGTAGCTTCATTGTGTGAATCCTTTGCTGCTCATATTGATATCCCCAAAGAGAAGTGGTTTAAATATCATCCTCCTTTAGAAGTCAATGTAGTTAAACCCACTCCAGTTGAAGAGAAAGTCATTGCCTATAGTGATCATGTTGTTCCGAGTGCTTACATTGAGAAACCACCTTTCCCTGTTAGGATAAAGGATCATTCTAAAGCTTAAACTGTGATATGTAGAAGCTACATTAGAACACCTACACCCCTTGAGAAAATTAGAGTTGAAACTAGCATTGCGATTATCAAAGATCTTCTGTGTGAAGAAGTTGAGGGACATAATATTCAATTCTGTGAAGATGCTGCTAGAATTGCTAAACCTCACGCTAGAGACAAACATAGGCCTGTTGTTGGCATGCATGTGGTTTCTGTTTAGATAGGAGGTCATTGTTATCATGGCTTATGTGACGTGGGTGCTAGTGTTAGTGCAATACCTCAATTCTTATATGATGAAATCAAAGATGAGATTGCACTTGTTGAGATGGAGCCCACTGATGTCACTATTCAGCTTGCTAATAGAGATACTATCTGCCCTATGGGAATTGTTAGGGATGTTGAAGTCTTGTGTGGTAAAACGAAGTATCCTGCTGATTTCCTCGTTCTTGCTACTGCACAAGATAGCTTTTGTCCCATCATATTTGGTAGACCTTTTCTCAATACCGTCAATGCTCATATTGATTGTGAGAAGTAAACTGTCACTGTTGGCTTTGAAGGAGTGTCACATGAGTTCAGTTTCTCTAAGTTTGGTAGACAACCTCAGGAAAAGGAGTTGCCTAGTAGGGATGAAACTATTGCCTTAGCCTCTATTGCCATGCCGCTGTCGGGACCCCGATCCTAAGCCATAGGAATCCAGCCTGTAACACATCGCATCTCTTTGCGGTCTCACGCACGGTTAACCCCACGGCTGCAGCCTTACCTTAGCCGGGACCGTTTGCGCCTTTTGACTCGCGTATGCAATTGCGTCGCTAGCAATCCAATGACAAAGAACCCGGATCGAAATGTCTAGTCATAAACCAAAGTGATAGTTCCGCACAGGGACAAGCATACATGACCCAGCAAAGCAGGTGTCGGTCACCAGCGAATGTAGACGAGTCGTAGCAAGCTACAAGGACTCCATTACATCGCGTGACATTTCCCCAAAGGGGACAGACACATCAGCTAAGAAGGATACACGCCAGTCAACAAATGCTACTAAAGTCTACGACTAGGTAATCGAACCCCATACATATCAAGTACGACATACATACGCATGGCATACCGATATGTATAGATACATCGATGGCATCACAACATAACCATAAACATACAAGCTTTATTTAAAAGGCTCGGAAGAGCCACACACATAGTATTACACACTAGGGGTCTCACGACCCATCATAACAGTCATTCAAGTTACAAGCCAGCAGAAGTAATTAAACTGTGTGGGTACAGACAGATGAAACTAGAAGGCACGTGGCCTGACTATACTACAGACCCACCCTAGGGCCAGATTGTAGCTGGGATACCAGCTACTTATCATCGTCGATGTCTAGGAAGAACCCTCCATTAGGGTCATTAGCAACCTCTGCAACAATTATTAAGCAAACATGAGTACGGAGGTACTCAGCAAGACTTTAGGATAACTATCTACTCATGCAATGTATCAATAAGGAATTGTGGGGTTTCATGCGGAAAGCCAGCATTTGACTCGTGGCTAGACAACTTGCATTTTTTAAAATAAATTTGACAACTTGATTTCTCGCACACGAGTCCACTATCACCACAACAATACTCCATCGTGGAATCATTCCGTCTCCATACGGAAATGCCGTCCACGACACTCACGCTTATCTTGACAATTTTATGAGTAGCCATTGAAGTTATCTATAAACAACATATGTCTCCAAGTAGTCCATATCCGCAGACGCAGCTATTCGAATAGATCATAACCCTGCAGGGGTGTACTTCTTCACACACTCTCTCGCCACTTATCGCCATGTGCACGTCATGCACCTCGGCAACCTTCAAGCGGAAGCCCAACGAGGGAGTCGACCATGACCGTTAACCACGCTAATACTTAGTTCAGGTCTATCGCCTATCTGAGGGTAACCCGCACAGAAGTCCGGCCGAGGTTTCTGCCACAGCCCCAAACGATGTGCGCAGGGTTCCCAAGCCCACCATCCGGGTGCCACTTGGTACACCGTGCCACTGCCTACCGCATCACAGCCCCCCTCTCAGGTCAGCGCTATGCACGGCCTCCAGCATGACTATAAACACCAGAAACTACTTGCAACTCCTGGACCGAGTACTAAGCGATTAATAAGTCGAGAGGGTCAATTAAGTATCCCAACGTGTGGTAGTATCTAGTATTGGATTACAAACACGGAACTCAGTTCCTAAGGACGGTTCCAATGAAACAACCCGCCATGTACTCCTACATAGCCTTTCACCAGTACCTTTACCAAATCAGGTTCAACAGACAACCTTTACGTACTGAACACATTCTCACAATTCCGTTCATCTCCCAGATGACAGACCATACACAACTCTAAGCATAGCATGCATAGCAGGATAAGGCACATCATGGCTCAAGCAACTACCAAGTATGCTAGGTTGCAAGGTTCAGCTATTTACTGTGACAAGGACAGGTTATGCAAAGGAAGTGGGGTCAACTAACGTGGCAAAAGCATTTGAAGCATTTGATCCTAATGCAATAAGTAAGTGGAGGAGCGAGAACATGGGATTTATCGGGATAATCAAAATGGTTGCTTGCCTTGTTGCTCAGAGGAGGGACAATATCCGTCAGTCGGATATTCAGTGGAATCCAGAGGAGCGGAGCCTACCGAAGAAAATGACAACAATCAATAACAATCATATGCAACAAGATGATGCATGAGCATGGCATGAGTATGCAAGGTGGTATGCTAATATAGCTAACATTTATTAGGTTTGAAGTTGATTTGAATCAGATTCAAATACCACTTCAAACGAGGTATTCTCGAATACTATTTTAATTGATTCGACCTGATGCTCACATCAATTTGTTTTTAACATGCATGGAAATGATATGTTAAGTTGCTGGTTATGATTGAACAATGTTTGATCATAGAATTTGAAGTGGAATTCAAATGATTTTCAAATTCCATCTCCATAGTATTTATAAAATTTGACCTATTCATTATTCTACATGTTTGGTCCAGTAACATTTTCAAACATGTTTGAAAATGACATATTCATATTCCTTGGATTTTTCTGATACTTTTTCATATATAAATTATTTTCATTGGAATTACGGATTAATTTCTATGATTTTTAGAAGTTTGGCATTTTTCTGGAATTCTTTTAAATCAGATAACTCTTTATTGCTTCATAACCACGTCAGCATTGCGTCAGTAGGTCAACTCACCTGATCAGGTCAAACCTGACAGGTGGGGGCCAGTGGTTAGCGCCCAGGAGCTAATCCCGCGCTGACCAGCCCCTAAGTGGGTTTGACCCACTGCTAGGGCCCACTGTCAGTGGCTGCTTAGTGCTAATCCACCGAGATTAGGCCGGCCACGTCGTCCCCCGCCGGAGACTGACGGGCGGCGACCAGATCCGCGGCGGATCTTCGCCGGAGACGCACCAAATCGCG
Source organism: Hordeum vulgare subsp. vulgare (assembly GCF_904849725.1). Classification (NCBI taxonomy): domain Eukaryota; kingdom Viridiplantae; phylum Streptophyta; class Magnoliopsida; order Poales; family Poaceae; genus Hordeum; species Hordeum vulgare. The sequence continues at coordinate 535,716,512 of NC_058524.1, read as the reverse complement.
TTGTGGTGCTCAGAATCGAGTGCCGAGAGCACTGGAATGATCCCCAGGCTCGGCCTCATCCTCTACGGGCATCAGGAGGGGCTATGGGTGGCCGGAGCATGCCGGCGACGAGCCGAGGCGGCTGCCGGAGCTCGGGCTCATGGGTCTCGAGGCTAGAGTGCCGGAGAGAGAGGGGAAACAGAGGGGAAATGCTCGCAAGCTCACGGTCGAGGCGAAGCTGGGCTCAGACTGCTCGGGGAGGGTCTGTAGCCGGCGATCCACCGTCGATTTGCCGGCGGCCGAAGGTTGAAGACGACGGCACTGGGGGCGTTGCAGGGCTCGGGGAGGACATTTTTGTTGACGTGCGTGTCGGGCTCGACGTTGCGGAGGGGATGGAACACTCGGGGGGGTTTCCCTGTGGCCAGAGAGCTCGGGCTCCTCGAGCTCAAGCTCCTATCAATGGAGGCAGAAGGGGGGAGGAAAGAACCGAGAGGAGAGGGGGAATGGTGCACGGGAATGGATAGGCCAGAGCTCACGGAGGTTATCTCCGCGCACGCCAGCGCGAAGCGGCGGCCAGGCACGCAGGGAGCTGCGTGGAGGCGCGCGGCGTCGCGGCGTCCACCTCCTGCTCCCACTAGCGGGGGAGGAAGACGACACGGAAGAGGCTGGGCCGGGCCAGGTGAATGTAGAATAGGGTTTTTTCCATTTTCTGCTATTTCTGTTTCTGTTTTAATTACTGACATTGATTTCTATTTATTTTGGCTTCAAAAGCAAACTAAAGATAGTTTGAAAAATGCTGGGGTGTTAGTTGGAATATTTCCAATCACCCATAAAGTTTTCAACATTTTTGAAAACTTAAAGTTTTTGAATTCAAATTTTAAACTTGAAACCAGTAGCCTTTTGCATTTATTTAAAATGCCAAATGTGTTAAGAAAATGGTTTTCTTCATTGCTTATTTGCTTTCAAGAATTATCAGAAAAGTTGAACTTTTCTTGAGGCCATTTTGGGTTCATTGATTTGAACAAGTTTATAATTTCTTTGAATTTGAGAAGTGGCTAGGGTTTTTTAGTTTTTCTTCACCACTTGCTTTGTTCTTATGGAAATTTTCTTGGATGCAATACAAGGAAGATATGAGCACAATTCTAACTTGATTAGGGTTTCAGGGATGTGACAACTCACCCCCACTCAAAAGAATCTCATCCCGGGATTTAGAAGTCGTCGGGAATAACGCAGGATACTCAAGTCGGAAACGATCCTCTCTTTCCCAAGTTGCCTCCTTTTCAAAATGGTTTGACCATTGAACTTTAAGAAACTTGAGGTTTCGACGTCAAGTGGTACGCTCGGCTTGATCAAGAATACATACAGGGTATTCTCGGTATGAAAGGTTATCTTGGAGATCAAGTGTTCGTGGTCCACTTCACGGATAGGATCCGAAAAGCAACGCCTGGGTTGCGAGATGTGGAAGACATCATAAACCTTGGAAAGAAGCGGAGGAAGTTCCAACTGGTAGGCAACTTCTCCTCGTTTGGCAAGAAAGCGAAAAGGACCAATGTAATGAGGAGCCAACTTGCCCTTGATACCATATCTATCGGTACCCTTCAAAGGTGTAACCCGAAGGTAAGCCTTCTCGTCAACTTCAAAGGTCACAGCCTTATGATGACGATCATATTGGCTCTTTTGACGAGACTGGGCTGTTTTCAACTTTTCACGAATAATGCGAACCTGCTCTTCTGCATCCTGGATCATATCCGGGCCAAAGAGTTGCCTCTCTCCGGTTTCTGACCAATTAAGAGGTGTTCGACATCTTCGTACATAGAGAACTTCAAAAGGGGCTTTGCCCAAGCTTGATTGATAACTATTGTTATAAGCAAATTCGGTGAATGGAAGGCACTTCTCCCAATTCATACCGAACGATATAACACAAGCTCGGAGCATATCTTCTAGGATTTGATTCACTCTTTCTACTTGAACACTTGATTGAGGATGGAAAGCCGTGCTAAAAGATAAGTGAGTCCCCATAGCATTCTGAAAACTTTCCCAGAAGCGAGAAGTAAAGATACTCCCACGGTCTGAGTTAATCTCCAGGGGAACACCATGAAGAGACACTATTCGAGAGACATATAACTCTCCTAACTGGCTAGCTGTTATACTGTCACGAACTGGAAGAAAATGAGCTACTTTGGAGAGACGGTCAATGACCACAAAGATAGCATTATTTCCTTTCTTGGTCTTGGGTAATCAGGTAATGAAATCCATACTAACTTTATCCCATTTCCATTCAGGAATAGCTAAAGGTTGAAGGGTGCCAGCAGGCCTTTGATGTTCTGCCTTAACTCGACGACAAACGTCGCAGTTAGCAACGAACTCAGCAATTTCTCTCTTCATCCTAGTCGACCATAACCTCTGGCGTAGGTCCTGATACATCTTAGTACTACCGGGATGAATGGTGAGAGGAGAATCATGAGCCTCCTTAAGGATCAATTGCCGCAGACGTTTGCTCTTAGGAACCACTAAACGGTTCTGAAAGAACACAACACCTTTCTCATTGATGGAGAAATCCCTAGTGTTACCGCTAGCAATATTCTCCTTGATCCGGGATATACCCTTATCATAAGCCTGCACAACTATGATTTGATCCCTAAGAGTAGGCTTCGCCACCAGGGTAGAAAGGAATCCTTGAGGAACAATATGGAGATTTAACTTCCGAAATTCCTCATAGAGATGTGGTTGACCTTGTTGTAGCATCAAATTGTTACAATAAGATTTACGACTTAGTGCATCAGCCATAACATTGGCCTTCCCCGGGGTGTAAGTTATCCCTAAGTCGTAATCCGAGATCAACTCAACCCACCGTCTTTGCCTGAGACTCAAATTCGGCTGGGTGAAGATATATTTCAGACTTTGGTGATCAGTTAATATTTCGCAATGATTACCCAGAAGGTAATGTCGCCAGGTTTTTAGTGCATGGACTACATCTGCAAGCTCAAGATCATGTGTGGGATAATTATCCCCATGTGGATGCAACTGTCGAGATGCGTATGCAATCACATGACGATCTTGCATGAGGATGCAACCTAATCCTTGTCGCGAGGCGTCGCAATAGATAACAAAGTCCTTTGAAAAATCTGGTGGTAGCAACACAGGTGCGGAAGTCAGGCGTCTTTTTAGTTCCTGAAAACTATGCTCACACTGTGGTGTCCACTCGAACTTTTTATCCTTCTTGAGGAGTTCAGTTAGAGGCTTTGCAACCTTGGAGAAATTCTCGACAAAGCGGCGACAATAGCTCGCTAGACCAAGAAAACTCCTAACTTGCCTAACCGATTCAGGTTGAGTCCAATCAAGGACGGCTTGAACTCTCTCGGGATTGACAGCAATACCCTTACCAGAGATTACGTGATCTAGATAGGTCACTTCTGGTAACCAAAATTCACATTTTGAAAACTTGGCATAAAGGCGATGCTCTCGAAGTTTCATCAATACCAGCCTTAGATGCTCGGCATGTTCTTGTTCGTTCTTCGAGTAGATGAGAATATCATCGAGGTATACTACGACGAATTTATCCAAATACTCCATGAAGATTGAATTCATCAGACGAGAGAAGGTGGCTGGGGCATTGGTTAAACCGAAGGACATGACGGTGTACTCGTATTGGCCATAACGAGTAACAAAAGCCGTCTTTGGAATGTCACCGTTCTTGATCTTGATTTGATGGTATCCCAACCTCAAATCCATTTTTGAGAAGACTGAGGATCCAGCGAGCTGATCATACAGGTCGTTGATCCTGGGGAGCGGATACTTGTTCTTTATGGTGACCAGATTAACTGGTCGGTAATCTACAACCATCCGACCCGTTCCATCCTTCTTCTTGACGAAGAGGACGGGGCAAGCCGAAGGAGAAGAGCTAGTACGAATGAAACCTTTATTCAAGGCCTCATCTAGTTGCTTCTTAAGTTCGGCTAGCTCCAGGGGTGCCATCTTATATGGTCTTCTGGCTATTGGAATAGTTCCTGGAACGAGATCTATCACAAACTCTACATCTCTGTCAGGTGGAATTCCTGGCAGTTCCTGTGGAAAAAAAATCTGGGAATTCACGGACTACCGGAATGATTTCAAGTTCCGGAAGGGGGTTGGCATTTGGCAACTCGAGTAGAGACATTGACTATCTCACCCGAGGGATGGGTAAGCTGAACATTTCTAGTATGAGTATCAATCTTGGCATAGTAAGCTCACATCCAGTCCATACCCAAGATGATATTAATATCCAAAGATTTCAGGGCTATCAATGAGGCTAGAAAAACTAGCCTGTCTACTAGAATTTCATTGTCATAGGTTATTCTAGAGGTTTGCCACTTGCTACCAGGAGTTTGGACAACCAATGGAATTGGCATATCACAAAAAGACATGTTATGCAACTGTGCATAACTTTCTGAAATGAAGGAATGAGAAGACCCAGTGTCAAAAAGAACAGACGAGGGGTGATGATTAACAAGAAGCGTACCCAATATGATGTCGGGATCCTCTGCAGCTTCTTGTGCTGAGACATAGTTCACACGACGATGTGCAGGAGTTGGCTTCACATAGTAAGCTTTGCCTGACTTGCCTTGCCCGACGAACTTTCCGGGTTGCTTGGCACCCACATTCTGAGGACACTCACGGGAATAGTGCCCTGGTTCTCCACACTTGTAGCATATCACTTGGTTGGCACGTGGTGCAACATTGCTAGCTGGACCACCATAGGTTTTTGCTGGAGGGTTGGTCTGATGTGTCTGAGGCGCCACGTAGGATGGCGTCAGAGTGTATCTTGGCGACAGAGAACTGTTTGGAACCCACAACCTCCGTTTTGGAAACGCAGAACTAGATGACGAGCCAAAGTCATGGGAGTGCTTCATTGTGGCTTCAAAGTCGGTATGACCAGTCTCGGCACTGATCGCCTTGTTGAACAGGGCTTGGAAGCTTGCACACTCGTGGAGGCGCAAATCACGGCGAAGCTCAGCGCTCAGACCCTTACGGAATCTTGCTTGCTTCTTGGCGTCAGTAGACACCTCCTCTGTTGCATAGCGGGCGAGGTTACCGAACTTGCGGCTATAGGCATCCACGGTCAACTTTCCCTGGGTGAATGCACATAACTCCTCTCTCTTTCTGTCTATCAGGCCCTTTGGAATATGGTGCAGATGAAAGGCTGCACTAAAGTCTGCCCATGTGGCTGCTGGTTCAGCAGGACGCATAGCTTCAAAGTTCTCCCACCACAGATTGGCGGGTCCTTCCAGAAAATACGCCGCGAAGGTCACCTTGTCGGTCTCAGCAACATTCACAGAGCGGATCTTACATGAGATACTGCACAACCAATCATCAGCGTCGAGGGGATCGACAGAGTGATGGAACCTTGGAGGATTCAGCTTCACAAAGTCATTGAGGGACACTGCAGCATTCCTAGGCTGACGAGCCGTATTCTGCTCAATACGCTCTAACAGTCAGTTGGTCTCCCTTTTGTTCCTCTCTGCCTCAAGCATCATTTCCGCCAGAGAGGGCGGGTGAGGCAGGTCTTCCTGCGACGCTTGACTACCCTTGCCTTGCTCATGAGCAGGGGCACGGTTCAACCTGGTGAACACCATCCTGACAAACAAACTCACAGCTTAGACCAATATCATTATCAACACTAGCTATAGATTAAGAATGCACTGAACACATGGAATGCCGAAATGAATATCCGAACAACATGGTAACAAGCAACTGCTATATAGACACCATGGTTCATACACACCCTTACATAGTTCAGTACAACCTTAACCGAAGAGAAAACTACTGAAATTATGAAACTACTCATCAGAGGCTTACAAGCTTCCTATACATTATTTATCTAGGCCTCCGGAATTCATTTCACATCACAAGCATACTTCACAAGTCACACATGACTGTGAACGTACAGCTACTACCATACTATCCTTCCACTCACAGCTCAGGCATCTGCATAGAACATCTCATAAAGATTGCCTCCATGGCCTCGAAGCTCAACCTGCGGATCAGGAAATACTCTAGCCTGAGATCCGTGGGATCCGTAAGGAATCGGATGTGGCCTTGGTCCCCTGACTGGTGGTAGTAGGTGTCCCCTAAGAGGGGTGACTCCTCCTATAGCGGGCCAGTCATGGGCCAGAAGATGGGTCCTAACAGGGTTCAGCATCTCCATATCTCCATACCCTGTATGGACTACCGGTGCCAGCTGCGTCAAAGTCGTCCACAGACGGGCACGTGTAGCATAAAGCTCCATGCGGAGAGCACGAGCATCCCTGTCTCTGTTCTCTAGCATCTCAACAGTGGACTGCAATAGCGGATCGTCCATAGAGGAATCAAAATAAACCCCGCTGAGATATCCCTCTTCACCTGGCTGAGAGGCAGGAACATAGCAGAACTGTGAATTCTGCAACAGTGCATGTCTCGCCCTCATAATGGTCAGCATTGAATAGGCAGCATCTTGTACTGCCATATCAACAGTGACTCCCAATCCATAGGACCAATGGATTGGCTCCTCAGCTCCAGGGTAGTCTAGAAATACCCTAACAGTGCAGATATACTGGCTCTGGTTGAAGTCTCGGTACTCTGGGTACCAGCGGTAACCGCACACCGACATCACCCTGACCAGCATGGTTGTATGACCCGGCACATCAATGCACCTGGTCAGACGAACCACCTGACGAGAAGGACGGCCAGGCATCTGGAAAAAAAAGAGTAATGCAAAAGCATTAGAGCTCTGAATGAAAAATTGGGCAGCATAACGGCTGTAAATGCTCAAAAACAATTTTGAGACAACCCAAAAATAGAATAGCGTAACCACTCAACTATCATGTTCAATTCTCTGATCATCAAACTTACTTCCTTTTTCCTAGGGATGAAAGAAACCCAAATATCTCTCGACCCGTAGTCCTATAATCTACCGATCGGAAACACGAGCCTAGAAGAAGATGAGTAACCTAGTCCTTAATTCCCACAGAAAAGACGAGAATGACCAGAATAGAATAACTTGAGAAGAGAACAATAGTCTTACGTTCCACAAACAATTCCCTTATATATAACTAAAGCAATTCTAGACTCAATTTCGACAAGTTTGCCTTAGTAGTCCTATAGTCAGTCAGGCTGTGATACCAACGTTGTCGGGACCCCGATCCTAAGCCATAGGAATCCAGCCTGTAACACATCGCATCTCTTTGCGGTCTCACGCACGGTTAACCCCACGGTTGCAGCCTTACCTTAGCCGGGACCGTATGCGCCTTTTGAGTCGCGTATGCAATTGCGTCGCTAGCAATCCAATGACAAAGAATCCGGATCGACATGTCTAGTCATAAAGTAAAGTGGCAGTTCCGCACAGGGAGAGGCATACATGACCCAGCAAAGCAGGTGTCGGTCACCAGCAAATGTAGACGAGTCGTAGCAAACTACAAGGACTCCATTACATCGCGTAACATTTCTCCAAAGGGGACAGACACAACAGCTAAGAAGGACACACGGCCGTCAACCAATGTGTCCGGAGCAGTAGCGAACTACCATGGCTCGTTGGATCACAAGGGGGCATTTCCCTGTAAGGAATGCTACTAAAGTCTACGGCTAGGTAATCGAACCCCAAACATATCAAGTACGAAACATGTATGCATGGCATACCAATAAGTATAGATACATCGATGGCATCACAACATAACCATAAACATACAAGCTTTATTTAAAAGGCTCGGAAGAGCCACACACATAATATTACATAGTAGGGGTCTCACGACCCATCATAACAGTCATTCAAGTTACAAGCCAGCGGAAGTAATTAAACTGTCTGAGTACAAACAAATGAAACTAGAAGGCACGTGGCCTGACTATACTACAGACCCACCCTAGGGCCAGATCATAGCTGGGATACCAGCTACTCGTCGTCGTCGATGTCTAGGAAGAACCCTCCATTAGGGTCATTAGCAACCTCTGCAACAATTATTAAGCAAACATGAGTACGGAGGTACTCAGCAAGACTTTAGGATAACTATCTACTCATGCAATGTATCAATAAGGAATTGTGCGATTTCATGCGGAAAGCCAGCATTTGACTCGTGGCTAGACAACTTGCATTTTTTAAAAATAAATTTGACAACTTGATTTCTCGCACACGAGTCCACTATCACCACAACAATACTCCATCGTGGAATCATTCCGTCTCCATACGGAAATGCCGTCCACGACACTCACGCTTATCTTGACAATTTTATGAGTAGCCATTGAAGTTACCTATGAACAACATATGTCTCCAAGTAGTCCATATCCGCGGACGCGGCTATTCGAATAGATCATAACCCTGCAGGGGTGTACTTCTTCACACACTCTCTCACCACTTATCGCCATGTGCACGTCATGCACCTCGGCAACCTTCAAGCGGAAGCCCAGCGAGGGAGTCGGCCACGACCGTTAACCACGCTAATACTTAGTCTAGGTCTATCGCCTATCTGAGGGTAACCCGCACGGAAGTCCGGCCGAGGTTTCAGCCACGGCCCCAAAACGATGTGCGCAGGGTTCCCAAGCCCACCATCGGGGTTTCACTTGGTACACCGTGCCACTGGCTACCGCATCACAACCCACATACACGGAACTCAGTTCCTAAGGACGGTTCCAATGAAACAACCCGCCATGTACTTCTACATAGCCTTTCACCGGTACCTTTACCAAATCAGGTTCAACACATAACCTTTACTTACTGAACACATTCTCACAATTCTGTTCATCTCCCATATGATAGACCATACACAACTCTAAGCATAGCATGCATAGCAGGATATGGCACATCATGGCTCAAGCAACTACTAGGTATGCTAGGTTGCAAGGTTCAGCTATTTACTATGACAAGGACAGGTTATGCAAAGGAAGTGGGTTCAACTAACGTGGCAAAAACATTTGAAGCATTTGATCCTAACGCAATAAGTAAGTGCAGGAGCGAGAACATGGGATTTATCGGGATGATCAAAATAGTTGCTTGCCTTGTTGCTCAGAGGAGGGACAATATCCGTCAGTCGGATATTTAGTGGAATCCGAAGGAGCGGAGCCTACCGAAGAAAATGACAACAATCAATAACAATCATATGCAACCAGATGATGATTGAGCATGGCATGAGGATGCAAGGTGGTATGCTAATATAGCTAACATTTATTAGGTTTGAAATTGATTTGAATCGGATTCAAATACCACTTCAAACTAGGTATTCTCGAATACCATTTTAATTGATTCGACCTGATGCTCAGATCAAGTTGTTTTTAACATGCATGGAAATGATATGTTAAGTTGCTGGTTGTGATTGAACAATGTTATCATAGCATTTGAAGTGGAATTCAAATGATTTTCAAATTCCATCTCCATAGTATTTATAAAATTTGACCTATTCATTATTCTACATGTTTTGTGTTGTAACATTTTCCAACTTGTTTGAAAATGACATATTCAGATTCTTTGGATTTTTCTGATACTTTTTCATATATAAATTATTTTCATTGGAGTTACAGATTAATTTCTATGATTTTTAGAAGTTTTCGCATTTTTCTGCAATTGTTTTAAATCAGAAAATTCTTTATTGCGTCATAACCACGTCAGCATTGCGTCAGCAGGTCAACTGACCTGATCAGGTCAAACCTGACAGGTGGGGGCCACTTAGTGCTAATCCACCGAGGAGCTAATCCCGCGCTGACCAGCCCCTAAGTGGGTTTGACCCACTGCTAGGGCCTATTGTCAGTGGCTGCTTAGTGCTAATCCACCGAGATTAGGCCGACCACGTCGTCCCCGCCGGAGACTGACCGACGGTGACCAGATCCGCGGCGGATCTTCGCCGGAGACGCACCAAATCGTGCTATGGTGCTCGGAATCGAGTGCCGAGAGCACTGGGATGATCCCCAGGCTCGGCCTTATCCTCTATGGGCATCAGGAGGGGCTATGGGTGGCCGGAGCATGCCGGCGACGAGCCGAGGCGGCTGCCGGAGCTCGGGCTCAAGGGTCACGGGGCTAGAGTGCCAGAGAGAGAGGGAAATAGAGGGGAAATGCTCGCAAGCTCACGGTGGAGGCGAAGCTGGGCTCAGACTGCTCGGGGAGGGGCTGTAGCCGGCGATCCACCATCCATTTGTCGGCGGCCGGAGGTTGAAGACGACGGCACTAGGGGCGTTGCAGGGCTCGAGGAGGACATTTTCGTCGACGTGCGTGTCGGGCTCGACGTTGCGGAGGGGATGGAACACTCGGGGGGGGGGGCTTCCCTGTGGCCAGAGAGCTCGGGCTCCTCGAGCTCAAGCTCCTATCAATGGCGGCAGAAGGGTGGAGGAAAGAACCGAGAGGAGAGGGGGAATGGTGCACGGGAATGGATAGGCCAGAGCTCACGGAGGTTATCCCCGCGCACGCCAGTGCGAAGCGGCGGCCAGGCAGGCAGGGAGCTGCGTGGAGGCGCGCAGCGTCGCGGTGGCCACCTCCTGCTCCCACTAGCGGGGGAGGAAGACGACAGGGAAGAGGTTGGGCCGGGCCAGGTAAGCGTAGAATAGTGTTTTTTCCATTTTCTGCTATATGTGTTTCTGTTTTAATTACTGACATTGATTTCTATTTATTTTGGCTTCAAAAGCAAACTAAAGATAGTTTGAAAAATGCTAGGGTGTTAGTTGGAATATTTCCAATCACCCATAAAGTTTTCAACATTTTTAAAAACTTAAAGTTTTTGAATTCAAATTTTAAACTTGAAACCAGAGAGCTCGAGCTCAAGCTCCTATCAATGGCGGCAGAAGGGGGGAGGAAAGAACCGAGAGGAGAGTGGGAATGGTGCATGGGAATGGATAGGCCAGAGCTCACGGAGGTTATCCCCGCGCACGCCAGCGCGAAGCGGCGGCCAGGCAGGCAGGGAGCTGGGTGGAGGCGCGCGGCGTCGCGGTGGCCACCTCCTGCTCCCACTAGCGGGGGAGGAAGACGACAGGGAAGAGGTTGGGCCGGGCCAGGTAAGCGTAGAATAGGGTTTTTTCCATTTTCTGCTATATGTGTTTCTGTTTTAATTACTGACATTGATTTCTATTTATTTTGGCTTCAAAAGCAAACTAAAGATAGTTTGAAAAATGCTAGGGTGTTAGTTGGAATATTTCCAATCACCCATAAAGTTTTCAACATTTTTAAAAACTTAAAGTTTTTGAATTCAAATTTTAAACTTGAAACCAGTAGCCTTTTGCATTTATTTAAAATGCCAAATGTGTTAAGAAAATGGTTTTCTTCATTGCTTATTTGCTTTCAAGAATTATCAGAAAAGTTGAACTTTTCTTGAGGCCATTTTGGGTTCATTGATTTGAACAAGTTTATAATTTCTTTGAATTTGAGAAGTGGCTAGGGTTTTTAAGTTTTTCTTCACCACTTGCTTTGTTCTTATTGAAATTTTCTTGGATGCAATGCAAGGAAGATATGAGCACAATGCTAACTTGATTAGGGTTTCAGGGATGTGACATCCTCCTACTGATCCCTTAGAGCAATACTTGCTTGAGCATGAAAATGATATGCATATGGATGAAAGGAATGAGATAGATAGAGTTGCCTTAGAACAATATCCTATCCTTAAGAATAACTTACCTATTGAACTTCTTGGAGATCCACCCTCACCAAAGGGTGATCCTGCGTTCGAGCTTAAACAGTTGCCTGATACTCTTAAGTATGCCTATCTTGATGAAAAAGAGATATATCCTGTCATTATTAGTGCTAGCCTCTCAGAGCATGAAGAAAAGAAGTTACTAAAAACTTTGAGGAAGCACCGTGCTGCTATTGGATATACTCTTGATGATCTTAAGGGCATTAGTCCTACTCTATGCCAGCACAAGATTAAAACTGATCCTGACTTCAAACCAGTTGCTGATCATCAAAGGAGACTGAATCCTAAGATAAAAGAAGTAGTAAGAAAAGAAATACTAAAGCTCCTGGAAGCAGGTATCATTTATCCTGTTGCTCACAACGATTGGGTGAGTCCGGTGCATTGCGTCCCTAAGAAGGGAGGCATTACCGTTGTCCCTAATGATAAGGATGAATTGATCCCACAGAGGATTATTACTAGCTATAGGATGGTGATCGATTTTAGGAAATTGAATAAAGCCACTAGGAAAGATCATTACCCTTTACCTTTTATCGACCAAATGCTAGAAAGGTTGTCCAAACACACACACTTCTGCTTTCTATACGGTTATTCTGGTTTCTCCCAAATACCAGTTTCACAATCTGATCAGGAGAAAACCACTTTCACCTGCCCTTTCGGTACCTTTGCTTATAGACGTATGCCTTTTGGCTTATGTAATGCACCTGCCACCTTTCAAACATGTATGATGGCTATATTCTCTGACTTTTGTGAAAAGATTGTTGAGGTTTTCATGGATGACTTCTCCGTTTACGGGTCTTCCTTTGACGATTGGCTCAGCAACCTTGATCGAGTCATACAGAGATGTCAAGACACCAATCTTGTCTTGAATTGGGAGAAGTGCCACTTTATGGTTAATGAAGGCATCGTCTTAGGACATAAAATTTCTGAAAGAGGTATTGAAGTTGATAAGGCTAAGGTTGATGCAATCGAGAAAATGTCATACCCCACATATATCAAGGGTATAAGAAGTTTCCTAGGTCATGCTGGTTTCTATAGAAGGTTCATTAAAGACTTCTCTAATATTTCTAGGCCTCTTACCAACCTCTTGCAGAAGGATGTTCCTTTTGTTTTTGATGAGGATTGCAAGGAAGCCTTTTAAATACTTAAGAAGGCTTTGATAACCGCACCTATTGTTCAACCACCTGACTGGAACTTGCCCTTTGAAATCATGTGTGATGCTAGTGATTATGCTGTTGGTGTTGTTCTAGGACAGAGAGTTGACAAGAAGCTGAATGTTATTCACTATGCCAGTAAAACTCTAGACAGTGCCCAAAGAAACTATGCCACTACGGAGAAGGAATTTTTAGCAGTCGTGTTTGCATGTGAAAAGTTCAGGTCTTACATAGTTGATTCCAAAGTCACTATTCACACTGATCATGCTGCTATTAAGTACCTTATGGAGAAGAAAGACGCTAAACCTAGACTTATCAGATGGGTTCTCTTGCTACAAGAATTTGATTTGCACGTTGTCGACAGAAAGGGTGCTGATAACCCAGTAGCAGATAACTTGTCTAGGTTGGAGAACGTTCTTGATGACCCACAACCTATTGATGATAGCTTTCCCAATGAGCAATTGAATGTCATCAATGCTTCATGTAGTGCATCGTGGTATGCTTATTATGCAAACTATATCGTTGCCAAATATATACCACCTAGTTTCACGTACCAGCAAAAGAAAAAATTCTTCTTTGACTTAAGACACTACTTTTGGGATGATCCTCACCTTTATAAGGAAGGGGTAGATGGTGTTATTAGACGTTTTCTACGTGAACATGAACAGGGACAGATCCTACGGAAGTGTCACTCCGAGGCCTATAGAGGACACCATGCTGGAGATAGAACTCCACACAAGGTATTGCAATCAGGTTTCTATTGGCCCACTCTCTTCAAGGGTGCCCGTAAGTTTGTCTTGTCTAGTGACGAATGTCAAAGAATAGGTAATATTAGCAAACATCAGGAAATGCCTATGAACTATTCACTTGTCATTGAACCATTTGATGTCTGGGGCTTTGATTATTTGGGACCTTTTCCAAAATCCAACGGGTATACTCACATCTTAGTTGCTGTTGATTACGTCACTAAGTGGGTAGAAGCTATCTCCACTAGTAGTGCCTATCACAACACCTCTATCAAGATGTTGAAAGAAGTCATCTTCCCTAGATTTGGAGTCCCTAGATATCTAATGACCGACGGTGGTTCACACTTCATTCATAGAGCTTTCCGTAAAACGCTTGCTAAGTATGATGTCAACCATAGAATTGCGTCTCCCTATCACCCTCAGTCCAGTGGTCTAGTAGAGCTAAGCAAGAGAGAGATTAAACTAATTCTGCAAAAGACTATCAACAGGTCTAGAAAAAATTGGTCTAAGAAGCTCGATGATCCATTGTGGGCTTATAGAACTGCCTATAAGAATCCCATGGGCATGTCTCGATACAAAATGGTGTATGGGAAAGCATGTCACTTACCTCTTGAGCTAGAGCATAAAGCTTATTGGGAAATCAAAGTGCTCTACTTTGATTTCAAACTTGCCGTTGAGAAGAGGTTATTTGATATTAGCTCGCTTGATGAGTGGAGAACTCAGGCATATGAGAATGCCAAGCTGTTCAAAGAGAAGGTTAAGAGGTGGCATGATAAGAGGATACAAAAGAATGAGTTCAATGTAGGTGATTATGTCTTGCTATATAACTCTCGTTTAAGATTCTTTGCAGGCAAGCTTCTCTCTAAATGGGAAGGTCCCTGTGTTGTTGAGGAAGTATATCGTTCCGGTGCTATCAAGATCAACAACACGGAAGGTAATTGTCCGAGAGTGGTAAATGGGCAGAGAATCAAGCATTATATCTTAGGTACTCCCATAAATGTTCAAAGCAATATTACCAATACCATAACTCCGGAAGAATACTTAAGGGACATTTATCAGCCTGTTTCAGACTCCGTAAACGAAGAGGTATGTGATTCGGTAAGAAAACAGAGTCCAATACTTTTCCATTAGGAAATTTTCTCCGTTTTGGAATATTTGAAAAAATAGAAAAATTGGAAGTAGTTCGGAAAGTACGTGAGGAGGCGACAAGCCTGTACGGCGCGGGCCCACCCCCTGGCCGCATCGTGAGGGCTTGTTGTCACCTCGTGCGCCTCCCGGACTCCGTTTTCGTGCAGGGTACTCCTTCTGGTCTGAAGAAAATCATTATATATACTTCCGTTTGGTCTGACCCCCGCATCATGCAGATTTCCTCTGTTTTTCGTTTCGAGCCTGTTTTCTTCCACAGATCTAGGTCAAGATGTCTTCTCAGGATTCAGAGGGGAAAGCTATGTGGTAGATTACCTTGCTGACCCCAAAGTATATGGGGACTTGGATCGTTATGACTGGACCACGGATGAGGAGGAAGATTATGATCCCAAGGGGAAGGACCAAAGAAGTTCCGAGGAAGAGGAGGCTCCTCTACCTCAACCTGGACACACGCATTTGGAGTTCAAGAAGTCGAGCCTCCCTGACTCAAGGAATAAGCCTAAGACTTTGTTTATCCCTTCCCGTTTCTTGTAGGAGAGTAAGCAGGAATTATGCCAAAGGGTGTTGAAGCTTGAAGAGGAAAATGATGATTTGGGGGAGCAGAATTTATGCTCAAGTGGAAATTATACAAGCTCAAGACCTCTTCAACAACTCCACCACCTTCACCACCAAAGGAAGACAACTGAGCATTGGTATGGGCAATCCCCTCGGCTTGTGGCAAGCTTGGGGTAGTTGCCCCGGTATCGTATCACCATCACATCTTTTGCCTTTACCTTTGTTTTAGTTTTCCTTTTTAGTTACTTTTTCTCTAGTAGTTTAAAAGTCTTAGTGTTTTAGCCTTGAGTTTTGCTTTGTGTCACCCCCGATGTATTCTTGCTCGTGAGCCATATAATAAAGAGTGTCTTAGTTGAAGGGTTTTGCCTCTTGCCATGATCAAAAGAGTGAGAATAGAACAAAAGCATGAAAGATCATGTAATGATCTTATGGGAAGTGATGGCTTCACATATAAAAAGAATGAGGATTGAAACTTGTTGAGGGTAGGCAAACGTAGACCTTGGTCATTGTTGCAATTAATAGGAAGTGATAAAGAAGGAGAGATTCACATATAAATATATCATCTCTGACACCATCTATGATTGTGAACACTCACTAAACTATTACATGCCTAGAAGTAGATGTTGGACAAGGAAGACAACATAATGAATTGTGTTTGCTCAGCTCTGAACAATGTTATATGATTAGAGATCCCTTAGCATGTGACGATTGCTTCCACCTCATATTAGCCAAAACTCCCGCACCAAGTAGAGATACAACTTGTGCATCCATAAACCTTCAAACCAGTTTTGCCATGAGTGTCCACCATACCTACTTTTGGATTGAATAAGATCCCTCAAGTAAGTTGTCATCGGTGCAAGAATTAAAATTGCTCTCTAATATGTATGATCTATTAGTGTGTGGAAAATAAGCTTTATACGAACCTGTGATGAGGAAGACATAAAAGCGACAGACTGCATAATAAAGTTCTTTATCACAGGAGGCAATATAAAGTGACGTTCCTCCGCACTAAGAGGACACGCATCCAAACCTCAAAAGCGCTGTCACAGCCCTAGAATATAGATTGTAGTTAGCTGCATGAGTAAGCATTCATGAATGCATTCAAATCAATTTTATTAAAATTTGGATGTTCTACAAATGGGGATGACTAAACTCTAACACCAAACAACATCCAAATAGGTTCAACAAGAGAAAAATCCTAGCTACTCTGTATTCAAAACAAAACCCTAGCAACTCTATATGCAAAACAATTCAAAAGTGGTGAAAATCAATGAACCAAAATGGTTTTCATAAAAGACCATCATTTTTGATAAATGTTGGAAAGAAAATATCAGGGGTGATATATATTTTCAAAATACTTTTGGCATTTTATTTTAAACTCAAAAGCCACTGAAATCAATTAATTAAATGATTTCAAATACTTCCTAGTTTTATAAAATGTTGAAAACTTCACATGGGGTTGGAAATATTCCAAATAACACCCCAGAGTTGTTTACCTATTTTCTTTGAATTAGTTGGAGCCAAAACAAATAAAACAAATGTTAGAAATAACAAAACAGAAAAGAATAGAAGAAAAAAAGGAAACGCTTAACTGTCGCCCCTGCAGGCCCAGCCCACCACGGCCTCACCCTGCTCGTCGTCTTCCCCGAGCAGCTGCGTGGCAGTAGCGCGTGCGCCGGCTCCACCTCCTGCTTCGCGCTGGAGGCACCTACTCCGTCCCTATGCGCGTACGCAGACGATGTGGATGAGCCCCTGGATCTTTTCCCCCTCACCTAGCTCCGTTTCCTCCTCCTGCTTCCCTCTCCTCTTCCTCCCGCCATGGCCGAGCTCTGCTTGAGCTCACCGGCGCATTTCCGGCCGCAGCGAAGCCTCCCCGAGCAGTCCATCCTCTCCGCCACGACGAGTAGCTTCTCCACGCCGAAGGAATCAAGTTGCAGCCTCCTAAAGCGTCGCCGCCGCCGCTTCCTCCTCCGCCCACAGAGATCCGCCGGCGTCGATCCGCTGCCAGAGAGCCCCTCCAACTTCGCCGATGCCAGGAATGGAACCCCTGTGAGCCTCCGATGCTTTCCCCTCTTTCTCCCGCTCGAAATTGCCCTCCAAAGCATCTCCCCGATGAGCTCCACTTCCGGCCGCCGCGCACGCTCGTCGCCGGCACTCTCTCCAGCGACCCTAGCTCCTTCCGATGGCCCTGGTCGATCAGGCGCTTCGCCAACAACCTATAGCAGCAAACCCCGCTCGATTTGGTGCTCTGTAGCGCGTTTTGGCGCAACTCCGGCGAGCCCTCCGCCGCGGCTATGGTCGCCGGCGACCACCCTCCGGTGGGGGCCGACGTGGCCACCTTAACCCGCCACTAATCAGGCCTTAGAGCCACTGACAGAGGGCCCCACGCGTGGGTCAAACTCCCATTAGTGCGGGTCAACGCGGGATTAAGCCCTGGGTCACTGACCAGTGGACCCCACTGGTCAGGTTTGACCTGGCCCAGGCGCTGTTGACTGCTGACGCTGTGATGACATTACAGTGACGCAGTAATTGATTTTCTATTATAAAATAAACCCAGGAAAATGCAAAAACTTGTAAAAATCATAAAAATTAAAATATAACTCGGATGAAAATAATTTATATATGAAAAAGTATCAGAAAAATCCAAGGAATCTGATTATGGCATTTCCATGCATGTTTGAAAAAGTTAACAACACCAAATAGGCAAAATGATGAATAGGGTAAATTTAATAAATAGTTTGGAGTTGGAATTTGATACTTATTTGAATTCCACTTCAATTGTTATGACCAAACATTGGTCAATGCAAATCAGTACCTCAAAATACTAACCCCATGCATGTTCGAACAATTTGTTATGAGCATCAGGTCGAATCAATTATAAGGGTACTTGGAAAGATACCCGGCTTGAAGTGATGTTTGAATCCTAATTCAAACCAACTTCACAATAAGAAATGATAGCCACATTAGCCCTGCCACTTTTCATTTCATGACTTGAGCATGCATCATAGTGTTGCATTTCCGTGAAGTAATGTTGTTCTTTCTTGTTTGCCGGTGTTGTTCCCTCTCGGTAAACGATGTTTCCGACGATGTGATCGTTGACATTCATGAAGACTCATTGCTATCTTCAGACGTGTCAGGCAAGCAAACCCCCCTTGAGCATATTGAAATAAACCCACTCTCTCGCTCCTGCTCTCTTTTACTGCATTAGGACAAACACGATTCAACTGTACATGTTTCGGTAGTTGAACCCATTCCTTTGCATGACCTGATTTTGTCACAGTAAATAGTTGAAACCAGTTAGCATGAGTAGCAACTACTTGAGCCTTGATGTGCTTACTCATCCATGCTTTTTTACAATGCCTGCTATGGTTAGAGTCGTGTCGGGTCTGATCCGTCTGGATGATGAATCGGAATGGTTGTGTTCATGTCCTACAGTGTGAGAGTAAAGGTGTGAATCTGATTTGGTAAAGGTAGCGATGAGAGGCCATGTAGGAGTACATGGCGGGTTGTCTCATTGGGACCGTCCTTAAGAATTGAGTTCTATGTATGTTATCCAAGACAAGATACTACCATGCATTGGGCCCTGAAATATGACCCCGCTCGGCTTATTAATTGCCTAGATCTCTGTCCAGGAGTTGCAATTAGTTTCTGGTGTTTGTAGGAAAAGTGTTTGCGGCCGTGTTTAGCTCTGCCCGAAGGGGTAGGCTTCACTACGGTAGATACACAGTGGCACGGTGTACCAAGTGGCACCCGGATGGTGGGCTTGGGAACCCTGCGCACATCGTTTGGGGCCGTAGAGGAAACCTCGGCCGGACTTCCTTGCGGGTTCAGTCTCAAATAGGCGATAAACCTGGACTAGGGTCTTGTGTGGTTAACGGTCGTGGCCGACACCCACGCCAGTGCTTCCGCTTGAAGGTTGCCGAGATGCATGACGTGCATATGGTGCTAAGTGGTGAGAGCATGTGTGAAGAAGTATACCCCTGCAGGGTGATTTAATCTGTTCGAATAGCCGCGTCCTCGGTTATGGACTACTTGGAAACATTACGTGGTACATATACAATTTGAATGGATACTTTAAAACATGCAAGATAAGTGTGAGTGCTATGGAAGGCCTTCTCGTAGGGAGACTAGAGTGGATCCATAGTGGTGTATTGAATTGGTGAATATGTGGACTCGTGTGCGATATCCCACCTCAAAGAAAGAACTTGTAGTCATAGTATAGGTTAGCCAAGAGTCAAAGCTGGCTTGGTGCAATCAAACTCCACAATCCTTTCATTGAAATATGATGCATATGTAGATAGTTCAGATGTAAGACTTGTTGAGTACCTTTGTACTCACGGTTGCTTTATTTATGTTTTTGCAGAGAAGACTTAGACTCATTAAAAGGTTCTACAAGATGTGTTCGATGTTGACCGGAATAGCTTGGGGATCCCAGACAGAGGTCTGGCTCCTTTGGTAGGGTCGTAGTACCTTTTCAGGCTCTTCCAGCCACTTTTAGTAGATGTCTGTACCCAGACATGAATTGCTTCCGCTTGTTGTTTGTATGACTTGAGTGTTGGTTCACGAGACCCCTGTTTGTAATATCATACTATGTTGACTCTTACGAGTCTTTAATAAATGCTTGAGTCATAGAGTTATGTTGTGATGCCATGTTGTATCTACACATATCGTGCATAATGTGTGTATGTTTGAAATGCATTATATGTGTGGGATTCGACACCTAGTTGTTTGCCTTAGTAGTACTCTTTACAGGGAAATGCCTCTTTGTGATTCAGTCGGGCCTTGGTAGCTTGCTACTGCTCAGAACACATTGATTGACCGGCATGTATCCTTCTTTGCTGCTGTGTCTGTCCCCTCGGGGAAATGTCACGCGGTGTAATGGAGTCCTTGTAGCTTGCTACGACTCGTCTACACACGCTGATGACTGACACCTGCTTTGCTGGGTTATGTATGCTTGTCCCTGTATGGATGTATCGCTTGGGTTTATAACTAGTCATGTCGACCCAGGTTCTTTGTCATTTGGACGCTAGCAACATATTCATATAAATGAGCCAAAAGAAGCAAACGGTCCCGGCCAATGTAAGGTAGCAGCCGTGGAGTTTATCGTGCGTGAGGCCGCAAAGTGATGTGATGTGTTACAGGCTGGGTTCTTATGACTTAGGATCAGGGTCCCGACAGCTTTGGTATCAGAGCTTGACTGCCTGTAGGATAACCGAGCCAAACTGGTCGATGTTGTGTCTAGCAACTCTTTAGTTATATAAGGGAATTGTTTGTGGAAGGGAACGTAAGGCTCTTTTTACTCCTTTCCTTGTGTCATTCTTATTCCGAGTCACCCTCTTCTTTATTCTACGGGGTTTAAGAATTAGTCTTTCTCATCTATTCATTAGGATGACGAGTTACTATGTTGGAGACTTATAAAGAAGTTGTTGTCTTCCTAGATCAGTGTCTCCATAAGAATTCAATTGTTATGTTGTTAGTTTTCTTGCAGGTTGCCTCATATTTCATGCCCGTACAGCCGTTATGCTGTCCGAGTTTTCCAAAGTTCCCAAATAGTCTGATGCGAATGCAAATTCCTTCCTTTTTTCCAATGTCTTTTGGCCGGACAAAGCACACTACTAATTGTGTTGAGGTACTTTATTACCTCGATGTTTTGTTGAAGTATTAGGAAAACATGTTACTCCGAAAACTACCCAATAGTCCAGATGTGTGGTATGTCTTCCAGTGTGATAGTTCTGGCCATCATTTTCGAAAAACATCTCGTGATGTTAAATAGCTTGTAGGTACTCTATTTCTGTGTCTCTGAATCCAATGATTATTCTGCTTATCTCTGTTGGTAGTGTTGCTAGTTCCTCTAGAATGATTAGTAACCTTGTTGTAGTCCTCAAGGTGCGTGGTATATCATTCTTCCAATACCATGGACCATCTCTGTCAAAAGTCGTTCGTGAACTAAAGATCATAATAAGAGTGCTCGTGATGAGTTCTCTACTCCATATTGTGATTCTGCCTACTCCGCCCTTTTGCACGGATTATCTGGAGAATTATGTTGAACTCGTTCGACATGCTAATCCATGCATCCACAACTCAAGAAACCATGTGCTCTTGAGTTGGCCCTATCTAGTTGTATTCTGACCTTCATCCATGAGAGGATAGTCAATAATAGTTGTGCATTCGTGTCATCGATGTCTTTTATTTTGTGGTCTGTCAAGTTGTTCTATTCTCGAAAGACTGGGAGAAGCAAACTCCAGTACCACATCCATTTCTTGGATTGGGTCAAAGTAGTTGTATTCCGCAGATCGAAATGCTAAACCAGCTTTTGTTCTGTTCTATCTTGGAGTATTACCCTCTTTTTGTCAAGAGTGTTATGAGAATTGCACCATCTCTTATGAGCTCTTGATGTAGTGATACTTTTCTCTATCATTGTTCATTCTTCGGTTTTCGTGTTGGTTGTAACCGGAATATTGACAAGTGAACCATGATGTGTGAAATCAATACTCCTAGCAATGTTATTGCTTGGTAGCTAATGGACAATAATTTCACTCTTATGGTGATGGTGATTGAATCATCATTCCAAGATTGACCGTGCTACCTAGTCCATGTTTCATGGTGCACTTTTCGATCGATGGGTTAGGATTGTGTCAATCCCTCGCTCTATTGATCACATCATCTTGCCCTGAAAAGCAAGATTGTTCCCGAGCTTAATCATATATCGGTGGTTCGTGATTTTCCGAATATCTTCTCGTAAGTATTACCAGGTTCTTTCCTGACTGTTATGATAGAGCTCGAGATCAAGTTGGTTTTTCTATAAACCAACCCCTTCTCCAAGAATCCGTATTGGATACCCCGAGCTAGTTGGTTAAGCTAAACAACAACTTGGAGAGTTGGAAGATAAAAGCTTCGCCTATACTAAGCTCATTTAAAAGGGATATCTTTCTGTTGTGAGAGTCTTGAAGAAAGATGATATTGCCATCGGTTGATTCGTGTGATCAATTGCTGCATATATTATCTTGTTCAATTTTGATTTGAGCATGGGCTATCGTCAAATCAAACTCAGAACCAAAGATTTTTGTAGCGGTGTTTTACTCATGGATTTCTCTGAGCATACACATTATACTCTTTGATCTGACCAATGCTATTATCTTGCTCACATAGTTATGGAAATCCATTTATATGGGTATCTTGATGAATTGTTGTTGAGCCCATCGGCAACATTTTCATTTGTTCCATGATTTATGTTGAACATTAAGTTAGTGTTGGAAACTTTGTAGACATTGTCTTCGTGTCTCGTGCACGAGGTATATGTTAGGTGTAAGAAGTGACTTCCTCTAATTCATGTGCATTGGTGCAAGTTGCTGCCACGAATTTGGGAAGGTCAATTTGTTATCTTCAGAATCATCCCAAATCAGTCATGCATGTGCGAAGTATGCTGTGGTTTGATAGCTTTGCAACCTCTCTCTCCATATGTATTTCCTAGCACACCAAGCCACTGATTGATTTGTTCAAGGAAAACAAGTAAGGTGTCATTCCCGAAGGGCCCAGACGGACTTGCACATGGCTTCGTTATCCGCAATGATGGTTCCCAAACTAGAACGCAATAGTGTTTTGTTGTAAGACTTTTCATGTGGTCATCATTGTCTTGGGCAGTGTGTTCACGTGGGTCTTGCGAGCCAACTCATGTTTTGGAGTTGTCTTCCGTAGTTCATTTCCTGAGAATCTCGCAACGTTATCTTGTCGCTTTATGTTGCAAACTTTCTTTTGGACATGCTGAGTCTGAAGCATTGTGGCACCAACTGGAGCTGAATCTCACGCAGTTATAATGGTTGGAACTTCCCCAAGAATTATAATATTGGTCTCTATGTAACCCGGTAAAGTGGTGAAATGGCTAACACACCTAGCCGGAAGATTTGATATTATAATATCTTGCATCAGCAATCTTAGCCATGTCCCCGTGAGGTTCTGTATGACTTATTTTGGAAGTTGTTCCTCATGGACTTCCTTTGATGCCCCGAAGTCCGACCTATACTTGATGCGCTAGATATCAAGCACGATCTATAATTGGGTTGTGCTAGTACATCAAGGGGAACATTAGAAGCGGAGTGCTAAATGTCTCTCAGTCGATCAACCAGATTTTGTTTCCTTGGCACAGCTAAGGTGAAATCTGAGGAAGTGTTGTCTTCCTTTGCATCTGCATCCTCCATTACTGTTCATCATGGTAGTATGTTGTGTCACCAGGATCCTTGGCACGGATGTTGGTAAATTTTGATGAATATGGAAATGCTCAAGTTCTTGAGAGCGCGCTCAGACACTAGGTTATATCCTCGGTAATACTTGGAATGTGCCTTCCGTTCGCCGAGTTGTTCTATAACTCTAGTTTCTTTCAAACTGAGTAAGCCTTTCTTTCAAAATACTTCAAACAATCATTTGTGAATTGCCTTACTCTAGCATGAAGAGTTTCAATGATCTTAGGATCAAAAGTAATTCTTTTTGCCACCTAAGGGGAATAACTCTAAGAGTCACCTTCCTAAGGTGCCCCGTTATGATATAAATGGCAATTTAATCCTCGCTACTTTGAAACCTCGTCACCATCTGATTTAATCATGGATTTGTTGCCTACCAATTGAACCTTTGTCTTATGCCTCACTTCCTCGTTTCTGTCATGAGTGTTGTGTTTCAGCTCAAGGGACGTCTTTATGTCTCATTCTATGAGTTGATCTTGAGTTGCTCGATCTTCGAGGAGATTGAATCTTATGTCGTCTATCTGTTCTTTTGTCGTCAAGCTAGATGAAGACCTCAAGGACAAAGATGTCAAGATCAACATGGTACGATGAATCAACATCCTCGAGAGAAGCAAATGGATCGTGAATATTGTGATAGTTTAGTGTCCCCTCTTCCTCCTCCCGACTACGCCTGAATCTCGGGACGAGATTCTTCTTTAGTGGGGGTGAGTTGTCACAGCCCTAGAATATAGATTGTAGTTAGTTGCATGAGTAAACATTCATGAATGCATTCAAATCAATTTATTTGAAATTTGGATGTTCTACAAATGGGGATGACTAAACTCTAACACCAAACAACATCCAAATAGGTTCAACAAGAGAAAAATCCTAGCTACTCTCTATTCAAAACAAAACCCTAGCAACTCTTTATGCAAAACAATTCAAAAGTGGTGACACATCAATGAACCAAAATGGTTTTCATAAAAGACCATCATTTTTGATAAATGTTGGAAAGAAAATATCAGGGGTGATATATATTTTCAAAATACTTTTGGCATTTTATTTTAAACTCAAAAGCCACTGAAATCAATTAATTAAATGATTTCAAATACTTCCTACTTTTATAAAATGTTGAAAACTTCACATGGGGTTGGAAATATTCCAAATAACACCCCAGAGTTGTTTCCCTATTTTCTTTGAATTAGTTGGAGCCAAAACAAATAAAACAAATGTTAGAAATAACAAAAAAAGAAAAGAATAGAAGAAAAAAAAGGAAACGCTTACCTGTCGCCCCTGCAGGCCCAGCCCACCAGGGCCTCACCCTGCTCGTCGTCTTCCCCGAGCACGTGCGTGGCAGCAGAGTGTGCGCCGGCTCCACCTCCTGCTTCGCGCTGGAGGCACCTCCTCCGTCCCTATCCGCGTATGCAGACGATGTGGATGAGCCCCTGGATCTTTTCCCCCTCACCTAGCACCGTTTCCTCCTCCTGCTTCCCTCTCCTCTTCCTCCCGCCATGGCCGAGCTCTACTTGAGCTCATCGGCGCATTTCCGGCCGCAGCGAAGCCTCCCCGAGCAGTCCATCCTCTCCGCCACGACGAGTAGCTTCTCCACGCCGAAGGAATCAAGTTGCAGCCTCCTAAAGCGTCGCCGCCGCCGCTTCCTCCTCCGCCCACAGAGATCCGCCGACGTCGATCCGCTGCCAGAGAGCCCCTCCAACTTCGCCGATGCCAGGAATGGAACCCCTGTGAGCCTCCGATGCTTTCCCCTCTTTCTCCCGCTTGAAACCGCCCTCCAAAGTGGTGAGAGCATGTGTGAAGAAGTACACCCCTGCAGGGTGATTTAATCTTTTCGAATAGCCGCGTCCTCGGTTATGGACTACTTGGAAACATTACGTGGTACATAGACAATTTAAATGGATACTTTAAAACATGCAAGATAAGTGTGAGTGCTACGGAAGGCCTTCTCGTAGGGATACGAGAGTGGATCCATAGTGGTGTATTGAATTGGTGAATATGTGGACTCGTGTGCGATATCCCACCTCAAAGAAAGAACTTGTA
This sequence comes from Hordeum vulgare subsp. vulgare, assembly GCF_904849725.1. Lineage (NCBI taxonomy): Eukaryota > Viridiplantae > Streptophyta > Magnoliopsida > Poales > Poaceae > Hordeum > Hordeum vulgare. The sequence continues at coordinate 535,691,055 of NC_058524.1, read as the reverse complement.
GTCGTAGTATAGGTTAGCCAAGAGTCAAAGCTGGCTTGCTGCAATCAAACTCCACAATCCTTTCATTGAAACATGATGCATATGTAGATAGTTCTGATGTAAGACTTCCTGAGTACCTTTGTACTCACGGTTGCTTTATTTATGTTTTTGCAGAGAAGACTTAGACTCATTAAAAGGTTCTACGCGATGTGTTCGATGTTGACCGGAATAGCTCGGGGATCCCAGACAGAGGTCTGGCTCCTTTGGTAGGGTCGTAGTAGCTTTTCAGGCTCTTCCAGCCACTTTTAGTAGATGTCTGTACCCAGACATGAATTGCTTCCGCTTGTTGTTTCCATGACTTGAGTGTCGAGTCACGAGACCCCTGTTTGTAATATCATACTATGTTGACTCTTATGAGTCTTTAATAAATGCTCGAGTCATAGAGTTATGTTGTGATGCCATGTTGTATCTACACATATCGTGCATAATGTGTGTATGTTTGAAATGCATTATTTGTGTGGGATTCGACACCTAGTTGTTTGCCTTAGTAGTACTCTTTACAGGGAAATGCCTCTTTGTGATTCCATCGGTCCTTGGTAGCTTGCTACTGCTCGGAACACATTGATTGACCGGCATGAATCCTTCTTTGCTGCTGTGTCTGTCCCCTCGGGGAAGTGTCACGCGGTGTAATGGAGTCCTTGTAGCTTGCTACGACTCGTCTACACACGCTGATGACCGACACCTGCTTTGCTGGGTTATGTATGCCTGTCCCTGTACGGATGTATCGCTTGGGTTTATAACTAGTCATGTCGACCCGGGTTCTTTGTCGTTTGGACGCTAGCAACATATTCATATACGTGAGCCAAAAGATGCAAACGGTCCCGGCCAAGGTAAGGTGGCAGCCGTGGAGTTTACCGTGCGTGAGGCCGCAAAGTGATGTGTTATGTTACAGGCTGGGTTCTTATGACTTAGGATCGGGGCCCCGACAAGCGCATGACAACCTCTGCTTCCCTCTGCGAAGTGCCTACCTTGAACCTTTACTTTTTGCCCCTGAAAGAGTTATGGTGATCTTCACCAATTCCTTATTTTGCCTTTGTCTTGGCTGCCGTCACATCCTTGGGAAAGATCTATATTCATATGTCAACTTGGAGGTAGGCATTCATGAATTATTATTGTTGACATTACCCTTGAGGTAAGCAGTTGGGAGGCAAAACTGTAAGCCCCTATCTTCCTCTGTGTCCAGCTGAAACTTTGATCTCATGAGTACCACATGAGTTGTAGCAATTGTAGAGAACGAAAGAATGATTGAGTATGTGGATTTGCTTTACAAGCTCTTACTTGACTCTTTCTGATGTTGTGATAAATTGCAATTGCTTCAATGACTAAAGGCTATCGGTTGTTACTTCTCGGTAAGGTTCTTGATCCATGCTTTACTTTGTGAAGGAATTATCACTTTAGCATGAGAGATTATATGTTGGTATTGCTGTTCTGATATTGATCATGATGCATGCATGTTCGTATCTTGTTTTGTCGACACCTCTCTCCCTAAACATGTGGACATATTTATTGAGCTAGGCTTTCGCTTGAGGACAAGCGAGGTCTAAGCTTGTGGGAGTTGATACGTCCATTTTGCATCATGTTTTCATGTTGATATTTATCGCTTCTTTGGCTGTTATTTCACTTCACGGTACAATTCTTATGCCTTTTCTCTCTTATTTTGCAAGGTTTACATGAAGAGGGAGAATACCGACAACTGGAATTCTGGCCTGAAAGTGGAGCAAAGTTGAGATACCTATTCTGCACAACTCCAAATGTCGTAAAATCAACGAGGAATTTTTTTCCCGATTTATCAAAAATACTGGGCCGAATAAGAGCCAGAGGGGCACCAGGGGGTGCCCACAAGCCTGCACGACGCGCCCACCCCCCAGGCCGCGCCATGAGGGCTTGTCGGTAGCCCACTGGCCCACTTGCTCCCCTCTTCTTCTATATGGAGGGTTTCGTTCAGGAAAAAGTCAGAGAGGAGCTTTTTTGTGGATCCGCTGCCGCCACGAGGCAGAACTTGAGCAGAACCAATCTAGAGCTCCGGCAGGACGATCCTGCCGGGGAAACTTCCCTCCCGGAGGGGGAAATCGTCGCCATCGTCATCACCAACACTCCTCTCATCGGAGGGGACTCGTCACCATCAACATCTTCATCAGCACCATCTCATCTCCAAACCCTAGTTCATCACTTGTAACCAATCTCCGTCTCGCGACTCCGGTTGGTACTTGTAAGGTTGCCAGTAGTGTTGATTACTCTTTGTAGTTGATGCTAGTTGGATTATTTGGTGGAAGAGTTTAAGTTCAGATCCTTGATGCTACTCATTACCTATCTGATCATGAATATGATTATGCTTGGTGAGTAGTCACTTTGGTTCCTGAGGACATGGGATAAGTCATGCTAATAGTAGTCATGTGAATTTGGTATTCGTTCGGTATTTTGATATGTTGTATGTTGTTTTTTCCTCTAGTGGTGTTATGTGAAGTTCGACTACATAACACTTCACCATTATTTGGGTCTAGAGGAAGGCATTGGGAAGTAGTAAGTAGATGATGGGTTGCTAGAGTGACAGAAGCTTAAACCCTAGTTTATGCATTGCTTCATAAGGGGCTGATTTGGATGCACTAGTTTAATGCTATGATTAGACTTTGTCTTAATTCTTCTATCATAGTTGCGGATGCTTGCGAGAGGGGTTAATCATAAGTGGGATGCTTGTCCAAGTAAGGGTAGTACCCAAGCGCCGATCCACCCACATATCAAACTATCAAAGTAACGAACGTGAATCATATAAACATGATGAAACTAGCATGACAGAAATTCTCTTGTGCCCTCGGGAGCGTTTTTCCTCCTATAAGACTTTGTCCAGGCTTGTCGCTTGCTACAAAAGGGATTGGGCCACTTTGCTGCATCGTTTCTACTTTTGTTACTTGTTGCTCACTACTAATCATCTCACCACACAATCACTTGTTACCGATAACTTCAGTGCTTGCATATATTTCCTTGCTGAAAACCACTTGTCAGATCCTTCTGCTCCTCGTTGGGTTCGACACTCTTACTTATCAAAAGGACTAGGATTGATCCCCTATACTTGTGGGTCATCAGTGCCACCAACCGTCATGAAAGGGCATATTTTGTGTCGGTTGGTGGCACAAACCGGGCCTAAACGACTGTGCGTGCCACGGTTTTGCAAATATGCTACAAGGAAAATAGTTTCACTACAACTAAAGAGAAGTTGATCTTTATAGGATTCCAATGGAAGATATTGCTATCCTATGCAAGAAACACTCAATTAACTATCCAAAGCAACATATATAGAAACTGCATATTGCTATCCAATGGAACCTAGAAAGATCACTGTATGCAACTTTCATAACCTTGGGGTCAAAGAACGTCGTCGAAAATTGTTTCACTACAACTAAAGAGAAATTGATCTTTATAGGAATCGAATGGAACATATTGCTATCTTATGCAATTTTTGTATCCTATGAATTGATCAAGAAACCCTGAATAACTATCCAATGTAACATATATAGAAACTGCATATTGCTATCCAATGGAACCTAGAGAGATCACTATATGCAATTTTCGTAACCTTGGATCAAAGAACGCCGCATAAAATTGTTTCACTACAACTAAAGATAAATTGATCTTTATAGGATTCCAAAATGGAATATATTGCAATCGATCCTATGCAATTTTCATATCCTATGGATTGATCAAGAAACCCTCAATTAACTATCTAATGGAACATATATAGAAACTGCATATTGCTATCAAATGGAACCTAAAGAAATCACTATATATATATATGCAATTTTCAAAACCTTGGATCAAAGAAAGCCTCAAAACATACCTCGCCCATTGGAAGATCAAGACATGGAGTTTGAAACATAGTTGGATGACGGCAACACCTCGTTGATCGACCGTGTACTCCAGATCAAGCCCCAACAACTTCTCATGCTCCACCGCGGCATCAAGCCATCCCTTCAACTGTCTAAGTAAATGCGGCATCTCCCTGCTGTTGTTTGTGTACACGACATCTAGCTTGGTCTTTCCATGTGCGAGCACCTCTCCGTAGCGAGTTGGCATGGTGGAAGAAGAGAAGGGAAGAAGTGAGGGGAAGAATAGAGGAAGAAGAGAGGAGAGCGAGAGATGATAAAAACAGATAAATGACGACATACTCTGCTTTGGTTGTGCTTTTTATCACTGTAAACGAAGCGGGAGGCAAACCGTTTGGGCCTTTAGTCCCAGGTTGAGCTACCAACCGGGACTAAAGGGTGATACAAACGGTTGCCACCACCACTTCGTCCCAGTTTGTTCTACTATCCGGGACTAAAGGGGGATATGAACGGTCCACCTGCTCCTGGTTGGATCCACAAACCGGGACTAAAGGGGGATACGAACGGTCCCTGCCTATTGGTCCCGGTTCGTGTCTGGAACCGGGACCAAAGTGTTGACACGAACCGGGACCAATGGCCCATGATGCCCGGCTGGCGCGTTGGCCTCACGAACCGGAACCAATGAAACCATAGGTCCTGGTTCGTGGGTGAACTGGGACGAATGGGATTGCAGGCCCTGGACCAAAGCCCTCTTTTCTACTAGTGCACCCACTTGGTAGCCACTGTCGAAGACTTAGCCGACATGTTGGATTACGCCCGTGAGGAGGTTGAAGACATGGATTGTGAGGCCGATGACCTCTCCCCTATGAATACCGGGCGGTGGACCGCCACCTCCACATACGACGTCTACATGATGGACACACCTAAAGGCAATGGCGATCATACCCCAACACTAGTAGAAAAGAGGGCTTTGGTCTAGGTCCTGAAATCCTATTAGTCCCCATTCACATAGGAACCGGGACCTATGTTGACATTGGTCCCGGTTCGTGAGGCCAGGTGGCCGGCCGGGCATCATGGGCCATTGGCCCCGGTTCGTCTCACCCCTTTTGTCTCAGTGCCAGTCAAGAACCGGGACTAATAGGCCGGCAACCGTTCGTAACCCCTTTAGTCCAGGTTGGTGGATCAAACCGGGACTAAGGTGTGGTGGCGGGCGTTCGTACAACCGTTTGTATCCTCCTTTAGTCCCGGTTGGTGGATCAAACCGGGGTGGCGGCCCTTCGAATCACCCCTTTAGTGCCGGGTTTGTCGTCCAACCCGGGACTAAAGGTCCAAATGGTCCGCCCTCCCGCGTCGTTTGAAAACTGCAACCGTAGCAGAGTCTATCGCCATTCTATGTTCTTCTCCTCTAGCGCTCTCCTCTATTCTTCTTCTTCCTCTCTTCTTCCCCTCTCTTCTTCCATTCTTCTTCCACCATGACATATGGAACCGGAATGGTGCACGGACATGGCATGACCCAACTCAGGGTCGGGTACATGAACGAGAGCAGGGCGGTGCCAAATTTATTGGACGGTTACAAGCGTGGGTTGATGGCACGCCGGAGCGTGAGGCGTTCTTGGGGCTTGATCTAGAGTACACAGCCGACCAACCAGGTGTTTCCGTCATCCAGCTGTGTTTCAAACAGCATGTCTTGATCTTCCAATGGGCGAGGTGAGTTTTGAGGCTTTCTTTGATCCAAGGTTATGAAAATTGCATGTATTGATCTTCTCTGGGTTCCATTTGATAGCAATATGGAGTTTCTATATACGTTCCACTGGATAGTTAATTGAGGGTTTCTTAATCAATTCATAGGATATGAAAATTGCATAGGATAGCAATATGTGTTACAACATTGGAACCCTATAAAGATCAATTTCTCTTTAATTAGTTGTAGTGAAGCAATTTTCCACTCGTAAGTTTTGAGGCTTTCTTTGATCCAAGGTTATGAAAATTGCATATATTGATCTCCCTAGGTTCCATTCGATAGCAAAATGCAGTTTCTGTATATGTTCCATTGGATATATAGTTAATTGAGGGTTTGTTGATCAATACATAGGATATGAAAATTGCATAGGATAGCAATATGTTACAATATTGGAATCCTAGAAAGATTAATTTCTCATTAGTTGTAGTGCAACAATATTTCGTTGGTAAGTTTTGAGGCTTTCTTTGATCCAAAGGTTATGAAAATTGCATATACTGATCTCTCTAGGTTCCATTGGATAGCAATATGCAGTTTCTTTATATGTTCCATTGGATAGTTAATTGAGGGTTTCTTGATCAATTCAAAGGATATGAAAAATGCATCGGATAACAATATGTTACAATATTGGGATCCTATAAAGATCAATTCATAGCATATGAAAATTGCACAGAATAGTAACTTGTTCCATTTGAATCGTTATGATAAATTTCTCTTTAGTTGTAGTGAAACATTTTTCCTTGTTGCATCAGTACGTAACATTTGTTCCATTTTAATTTGTTGATGTTGCAGGAGTGACAAGCATTGTCCAGAACTCATGGACTTCCTTTGCAGCGGCATACGTTTCGCTAGCGTTGACATAACGAACGACATGCCGAATATGAGGCGCAGTTTTGGTATTGAGATACCATCCGAGTGACACATTGATATCCAAGGCCTATTCCAGCTTCAATATGGGAGGACTTCGATGGCTGATATGGCAATCACCTTGATCGACGAGGAGTACCATGATATGAAGACTTCATTCCCGAAGTCTCAGCACAGAAAGTGAGGGAAGACCCCACTTGACCCTATCAACGTTCGGTATGCACAAAAAGATGCATACGTTGCATACGAGTTGTACCGCAATATTAGAATCGTGAAATATGGTCAGCGTCACCTCGCACCACCAGGTTTGGGATATTCTGATTCAGATTTAGATTCAGATGAGTAGTGTTCACAACGGCGAACACTTGTATATATATGTATGCTAGCTATTATTATGCACTACTTTCATGTATTATTATGTACTGCTTGGACCAATTTATATGTATCTAGTTTTTGTTTGTGCCATTATATAGTTTCCAAATTTGAATGGTTTAGCCCTTTCTTTATTCATCATCACTTTAGTTATTGTTGTGAACTAATTCTTTATTCATATTGGTGTAATATGTACTGTATTCAAACTTCTCCATGGTTCATACCCTCCGACACAACCCATAGATACATCGATATAAGCAAGCAACACAAAGAAAACAGAATCTGTCAAAAAACAGAATAGTCGGAAGTAATATGTATAATTCGAATACTTATGTAACTCCAAAAATTATGAAAACTAAGAAAATCTGGGTAAATTGTATATGAATCTTGTGTAAAAAATTGAGATCAAAAGCACGTTCTAGTGAATTTAAAAAATTCCTTGATTAAGGTCGAAAGTTTTTCTCTTTTCAGCAAAATTAAATTGCAAACACCGTAGACCATACCAAAGGTCTTAGTTGGCACAAACACAAAATGCTATGTGGCTGAAGTGATGATACCATGCCAAGTTTAAACCTATTCAGATTTCATTTGTAGTGATTTTCAATTTCTAGGTCATTTAGCTCCAAAAAATCAGTAAAAGCATGAAAAAATTAAAAAATAGTTGAAAATTGATGATGTGGCTTTTAATGGTGCATTTTGAACACACAAAAAGTTTGTAGTTTAGATAAGTTCAAAAATATGAAATCCCTTTGTAAAAGATGAGTTTTCGTATGAAACCATGATACTGCGAAAGAGATTGTCTGATTTGTACACGAAGTGCATCCAAATTTTGCCGCAACCCTCTCAACTTTATAGAACATGCTATGTGGGTGAAATGATGATACCATGCCAACTCTCAACCTATTGAGAGTTCATTTGTAGTGCTTTTCAATTTCTGGGTCATTTAGCTCCAAAAATCAATAAATGGATGAAAAAAACCAAATGAAGTTAGAAATAGTTGAAAATTGTTGATGTGGCTTTGAATGGTGCATTTTGAACACACAAAAAGTCTGGAGTTCAAATAATTCAAAAAAAAAGAAATCCCTTTGTAACACATGAGTTTTCGTATGAAACCCTGATACTTCGAAAGAGATTGTCCGATTTGCTCACGAAGTGCATCCAGTTTTTGCCGCGACCCTCTCAACTTTTTAGCACATGCTATGTGGGTGAAATGATGATACCATGCCAACTTTCAACATTTTCATAGTTCATTTGTAGTGCTTTTAAATTTAAGGGTCATTTAGATGAAAAAAAATAGTAAATGCATGAAAAATACCAAATGAAGTCAGAAATAGTTGAAAATTGATGATGTGGCCTTGAATGGTGCATTTTGAACACACAAATAGTCTGGAGTTCAAATAAGTTCAAAAAAATGAAATCCCTTTTGTAACGGATGAGTTTTCATAAGAAACCACGATACTTTGAAAGAGACTGACCGATTTGTACACGAAGTGCGTCCAGTTTTTGCCGCAACCCTATCAACTTTTTAGCACATGCTATGTGGGTGAAATAATGATACCATGCAAACTTCCAACCTATTCAGAGTTCATTTGTAGTGCTTTTCAATTTAAGGGTCATTTAGCTCAAAAAAATCAGTAAATGCATGAAAAATACCAAATGAAGTCAGAAATAGTTGAAAATTGATGATGTGGCCTTGAATGGTACATTTTGAACACACAAATCATGTGGAGTTCAAATAAGTTCAAAAAACGAAATCCCTTTTTTAAGAGATGAGTTTTCGTAAGAAACCATGATACTTCGAAAGAGATTGTCCAATTTGTACACGAAGTGCGTCCAGTTTTTGCCGCAACCCTCTCAACTTTCTTGGACATGCTATGTGGGTGAAATAATGATACCATGCCAACTTTCAACCTATTCAGAGTTCATTTGTAGTGTTTTTCAATTTCTGGATCATTTAGCTAAAAAAAAATCAATAAATGCACGAAAAATACCAAATGAAGTCGGAAATAGTTTAAAATTGAAGATGTGGCTTTGAATGGTGCATTTTGAACCCACAAAGATGTGGAGTTCAAATAATTCCAAAAAAATGAAATCCCTTTGCAACATATGAGTTTTCGTATGAAACCGTGATAATAATTTTTGTGACCTAAAAGCAAAAAAGAATAACTAAAAACAGTAAGTCGGAACAAAATAAAATATATAAAGTAACAAACGAAAAATAATAATATAAAGAATCACTGAAAAACAGTAAGTAGGAACAAAAAACTATATTCTTCAAAAAGAAATGTCAACTAATGGGCCACCACGGCATGAATACGACTAGAAACCCAACTAAATAGTTGGGCTAGGATTCACGCCCGCAGAAGGCCCAACAGGTCCACATGTAGTGACAACTTAGGCCCGGAAGCCTGCATATGAGAGGAACTCGAAACTGTGTGTGCACAAGCGCTTATAAACCACTCCACTTCTCCCTCGGCTAGCGAGGTGGGACTAAACATCTAACCGCACCGCGGATGTGCAAGGCACAGGCCTTTCGTGTCGGTTTGTGGTACAAACCTGGAACAGAGACAGATTTTAGTGTCGGTTGGTGGCACAGCCCTTTCGTCCCGGTTGGTTTCGCAAACTGGTACTACACGTATCTTCTTCCCCGCCATTTGGGCTGCTGAAAATTCACCTCTAGTCCCGGTTAGCTGAGTCAACCAGGTTGAAAGGGTGGAATTGGTGCTGGGTCGGGGCACCAACCGGGACAGAAGGTTTTCGCATATAGGCGGCAGTTGTCGAAATTTCCCCCAAAACTCTCCCATTGCTCGCCACCGCCCCCGAGCCAGTCCTCGTCATCGCCGCCCCCGATCCAGTCCTCCTCGTCGTCGCCGCCGTCCCCGAGCCCGTCGCTGTTGCCCTAAGCACGTCACCGCCGCCCCAATCCAGTCCTCCTCGCCGCCGTCGATGCCCCAAGCACATCGTCATCGCCGCCCCCGAGCCCGTCGTCGCGCCCCGAGCCCGTCGTTGTCGCCGCCCTGAGCCCGTCGGCCCCGATGAGCTCCTCCTGTGCGTGCTCTGCTTGTCGCCGCCACCGCCCGTGCATATTAGTGTTCATACAAATTTTGTTCATAGATTATACTAGAGATGTATTCGAGATTAAATTCGAGATGTATTAAGTTGATTACTGGTTCTAATTGAAAGAAAACCTTTTAGCCTCTTGAGATCTATTGCATTATATATCATAACGTACATCTATGAACTATTCAACATTTGGAAATGAAATATAAAAAAGTTTGCGCATGTTTAAAACATAGAAGTTCGTGTAATTGGGTTATTCATACAAGGAGCTGAAATATTTGCAGAAACTATATGGGTCAAAGAGAACAGTTGTTGGGGGAGATAATGCTTGGTGATTATTTGTCGTATCTCAATGACATTGATGGTCTGGAAGGAGAGGATGACGGCTCGGATGATCGAACAATGGAGGAGGAAGGACATGATCTTGATGGCTCCGGTGACCGAAGGCAGGAGGAAGAAGGAGACCATGATGACGGCTCCGGTGACCGAATGGAGGAGGGAGATGTTGCAAAGTCCGGCGATTTATATATATTAATTAAGCCCGAAGGTATGTATAGATGTTAACTCTTCTTTCTTCTTATATAACCCTCCGGATCGAGCCAAACTTCAGTAAAGAGACGAGGCCCGAAGAGAAGGTTGCACATGGATGAAAAGTTCACAATCACAGCACTCGCGGCCGATGGCCTACCGATTGAACCCAAGCTAACCAAGGAAGCATTTTCTCCTCAATGCAGAGCTATTGTTAGGGACAACATCCCGATCAGCATCAAGCAATGGAAAAGCCTAAGGGCGACGACGTCCTTGAAGGTGATTATGTCACCGATAGGAAGAAATATGATCTTTGGACTGTGCTGAAGGCAAATATCACTCTACCGCCAGAGGAAGATCCGAATAAGCTAGTTATAGAGCCACTTCTCAAGGCATGTTCTCTTAAGAAGATGGAACATCTATTCGGGAAGTGGAAGAATGACTTGAAATCAATGTTTGTCTACAAAGGGCAGACTCTAGAATTCGTCGGCCGATTTGAGAAGATAAGAGATCACTGGCCCGCATTTGTGGACTACAAGTCATCGGACAAAAGTAATAAAATGTCAGGGACAAACAAGAACAATGCCACAAAGAAGAAGTATCACCATCACACGGGGTCAGGTGGCTACCTCAAAGCCCGACCGTTGTGGGACAAAGCTGAGAATGACCTGATTCCTAAAGGGGTCCAACCACAGACGTTGAACTGGCTAGACCGTTCAAGGACTTGGTTCTTCTAGGTTGGGGGAACTTTGGACCCTGAAACAGGGAAGTGTCGTTGGACGGACGAGCAACTTGCAATAAACATGATCAAGCTTCAGAAGTGTATCGCCGCAACGCAGGAAGGGACGTTCATTCCAGACACAGAGAATGACAAGCTGAGTGAGGCCCTAGGGAAAGCCGAGCACCCTGGACGAACACGAGGCACACCAGGCTCCATTCAGTGGAAGTTTGGGTTTCCTAACGCAAGCAATTACAGAAGCCGGGAGAGAAAGAGGAAAGCGGAGCTGAGCGACATGCAATAAATCAAGGCAATACTGCAAAAGCTAGAGGAACTTGACTGCCGATGAGCTGCCGGCCAACCATCTGAACGGCACGAAGCTACCCTAGAAGGTACCCCACCATCTTAGCGGAGAAGCAGCATGGTTTCCATGGAGCCTGTTCAGCATGACTTCACGACTCCTAGCTACCCCGTGGATACTATCACGGAGGCTCAACGTTGCGAGCTTATGATGAAATGTCGGAACCGCACTTTCAAGGCGGTTGTCGGCTCTGTTGAACCTCCTCAGCCCAACAGAACTTTTCACTGCCTTCCGATTCCACATGGCTATGCTGTTGTGATGGTGGATCAAGTAATGGAGGAATTTGAGAAGCTCGAGCTTGACCACCCTACAGGTGAATGGGAGATTCAGCTGGTTCGTGTTGTGGGGAGTACATGTCTATGGTAGAAGGAGTTCATCAAGCTTCCAAACTGGACGCCTCCGCCTCTTCCTCCGACGACGACGAGTTAGGGCACTCCTCCTCCTCCCCCTCCCCCTCCCCCTCCTCCGACGACGACGAGTTAGGGCACTCCTCCTCCTCCTCCTCCCCCTCCTCCTCCTCCTCCTCCGGCGAGTGATCAGGGTAGTCCGCCTCCTTCTCCAGCTCCTCCGACGCGTGAGGGCACTTTGCCTCCTCCTTCACCTACTCCGGCGTGTCAGAGCAGTCTGCCTCCTCCTTTGCCTCGTCGGCAACGTCGGAAGACAAACGCCGCCGCTCTGGCTCGGCCGGGGCGTCAGAGCACTCCACCTCCTTCTCTCAAACAGAAGAGAGACGCCTCCTTCTCTCCGGCAGCTAGCAATACAAGCAGAGGCGGGAGGCAATGCAGATACGGTCCATCACTCAAGCCTCTGGAAAATTTACCATATGAGAGGACCAAGGAGGAAAACGAGGCGATATGTCGTGCCAAATTGAGGGCCCATTTTGCAAAGAAAACTCCACCTCCGAAGGAGAAGCTAGATCCGGTGAAAGTGGAGCGCACTATCAATCAACTGTAGCGTCCACCAGCGCCTCCGCCGGATTACAACTATGACCACATTTTTAAAAAGACATATGCACAAGCGGTGCGGCCGGGAACTACTTCTAGTGATGCAAGGTTAGCATAACGAACAAGTGGGAAAACAATTCCCGAGCTCGATATCGTCGTCGCTAATTATCCGGAGATAGTGCCCGATACCAATCCTGATGATTACTTGGGGGATGATGTAACAAAAGGACAATATAAATACGTGCACGGGAAGCCTCTCATCAAACCTGGTCATCCTGCTCTAACAACGATGATGCACAGATTGCATGAGTGGTACATGAACTGCAGGGTGTCTGGGAAAAATGCTATGTATGTGGTAGTGAAACCACAGCATGAATTCATTGGACTTCCCGTGATTACTATTCAATTTGAGGAGTTATTTCAGTTATACAATCAACTGGCCCTTGGCAAACAACTCATGACTTCCTACTGTTTGTAAGTATTACTTCTATAATTAAGTATCTAGCTCAGCTTGTTCATTGCATGTATATATAATTATCCTCATATATATTATGCAGATTGAAGATCGTTGAATTAAAGAAAGAACGAATCGTCGATGTTGGGTTCATTAGCCCAGATGTCGTAAATGAATTGACGATACGAAACTCAATCAAAGAGACTGAGGAGAACTTGCTAAACTCGTTCATTATACATAAAAAAGGGAAATAATCTTTCCTTACAACTTCAAGTGAGTGTTGTTGTCTTCTCTGTAAACTCGGTTTCGCTAACTCAAGGTTAATTAAGTAATGTAATTCATGGGTTATATATGCGTGCGCAGATACCACTTTATTCTGCTATCCATTGACGTTGGCAGGGCATTAGTAAATGTCTTAGACTCGAGACGTAAAGCCGAAGAGGATTATGAGGACATAACTGCAATGCTCAAGAAGTATGTTAAGTCAATATACGAGACCATATCGGCATGCAACTTTCGTTAATTTCCTGATATCAAGTAATCATTTTCTTTGCGTGGCAGGGTTTGGACGAAGTTCGCTAATAAGGTTCCTAGTCTACAAAAAGAGTTGCGATTTACGAACCCCAAAGTAATTAGTACTAGCTAGTTCCGCACATATCTAATTGATTCAAATTTTAATCAATATATCATTACCATGTTTGCTTATCAGTTTGATTGAACTCTATTCTTGTAAAGTGTATGTACCAGAAAGAAGGCATTGTTTTACGTGCATACTACGTATGCGAGTTCATTCGCCACTCGACCTCTGAGCGAGACTTCTCTGAGAAACAATTTCAAGTACGTAAATAATATTCACAATTGTGTTGAGTTTTATTCATATATATGCATGTATTGACCCCCTTCTTGAAATTAGATCTCGCAGATGCGGGATGGACTCCTACCATATGATCGCATACGAGCAATTCAAGAGGAATTGGCGGGATTCTTTCTTGACCACGTCATACCTAAAGATGGAGAATGCCATGTGGATTTGTCATTGAATCTTAATTAGATGATGTTTTGGATTAATTATAAAAGATATTATATTGTATATATGTAATAGTGTTGAATAGATATACAAAAACTTGTTGTTCGACCAAGCATGGAGAAAGAGAGGACACTTCTCTCTATTAGCTAGCTAACACAATATGAAACCACTAAATTAACGCTCCAACCCCCCCCCCCCATTCAAAAAAAACAAAAACCCCAGCTCCAGCCAGATGCTGACGCGTGGATGACATGTTGTCCCGGTTGGTGTGACCAACCTGGACTAAAGAACCTCCTGCACGGGTTACCAGCAGAGGCCACGTGGAGACCCTTCGGTCCCGGTTAGTAAGGGAACCGAGACTAAAGGTTATGGGCTTTAGTCCCGACCCTTTAGTACCGGTTCCAGAATCGGGGCTAATGGGCCTCTGGAACCGGGACAAATGGGTCATTTTATACTAGTGCAATACAAAACAACGGTAAGTCCGGGGATAAGCCATCAAAGCGTCAAAGGCAGCAGAAACAAGCCAAGGCGAACAAGGGAAGGGGGATCATACATGGCACCGAGGAGAACACAACCCCGGAGGACCCCGGTAACCTTGGAGCTCCCGAGCTACCACCGGAGGACCCGACCAAGCGACATGGCCAGTCCAATCGAGACGACCTTGACGATTCAGACGATGATAACTACCTCCCTCCTGACAACCTGGAAGATAGTCTGGAGGCCGAAGACTTCACGGTTTCCGAGGACCCTGAGGGTCACGAACGATTCACGAAGCTGCTCATAGCTACCACCCGCAGCCTCCAAGCGAAGCAACAATGGCTGTGATGACCCACAAGTATAGGGGATCAATCGTAGTCCTTTCGATAAGTAAGAGTGTCGAACCCAACGAGGAGCAGAAGGCTCTGATAAACGAATTTCAGCAAGGTAATAACTGCAAGCACTGAAAGTAGCGGTAACAAGTGATGGTGTAGTGAGGTGAAACGTAGCAAGCGAGAAGTAACAAGTAACAAGTAGTAGCAACGGTGCAGCAAGTGGCGCAATCCCTTTTGTAGCAAGGGACAAGCCTGAACAGAGTCTTATAGGAGGAAAAACGCTCCCGAGGACACACGGGAATTTCTGTCATGCTAGTTTCATCATGTTCGTATGATTCGCGTGCGTTACTTTGATAGTTTGATATGTGGGTGGACCGGCACTTGGGTACTGCCCTTACTTGGACAAGCATCCCACTTATGACTAACCTCTCTCGCAAGCATCCGCAACTGCAAAATAAGAATTAAGACAACGTCTAACCATAGCATTAAACTAGTGGATCCAAATCAGCCCCTTACGAAGCAACGCATAGACTGGGGTTTAAGCCTCTGTCACTCCAGCAACCCATCATCTACTTACTACTCCCTAATGCCTTCCTCTAGGCCCAAATATGGTGAAGTGTTATGTAGTCGACGTTCACATAACACCACTAGAGGAAAAGACAACATATAGCATATCAAATACCGAATGAATATCAAATTCACATGACTATTATCAGCATGACTTATCCCATGTCCTCAGGAACAAAAGTAACTACTCACAAAGCATAATCATAATCATGATCAGAGGTGTAATGAATAGCATCAAGGATCTGAACATAAACTCTTCCACCAAGTAATCCAACTAGCATCAACTACAAAGAGTAATCAACACTACTAGTAACCTTACAAGTACCAATCGGAGTCGTGAGACGGAGACTGACTACAAGAGATGAACTAGGGATTGGAGAGGAGATGGTGTTGATGAAGATGCCTCCCCTCCGACGAGAAGAGTGTTGGTGATAACGATGGCGACGATTTCCCCCTCCGGGAGGGAAGTTTCCCCAGCAGGATCGTCGTGCCGGAGCTCTAGATTGGATCCGCTCAAGTTCTGCCTTGTGTCGGCGGCGAAACCATGAAAAAGCTCCCGAATGATTTTTTCTGGACCAAAACCCTTCATATAGCAAAAGAGGGGGGCTAGTGGGCCGTCAGGGAGCCCACAAGCCCCCACTCCGCCACCAGGGGGGTGGCGATGGCAGGGCTTGTGGCGCCCTGGCAGCCCCCCTCCGGTACTTCTTTTGCCCAGTATTTTTTATATAATCCCAAAAAAATCCACGTAACTTTACAGGGCATTTGGAGATGTGCAGAATAGTGGACTAAGATTTGCTCCTTTTCCAGTCCAGAATTCCAGCTGCCTGAATTCTCCCTCTTCAAATAAACTGTGCAAAATAAGAGAGAAAAGGCATAAATATGGTACCACAAAGTAATATAACAGCCCATAAAGCAATAAATATCTACATGAAAGCATGATGCAAAATGGACGTATCAACTCCGCCAAGCTTAGACCTCGCTTGTCCTCAAGCGAAAACCAAGTTCCATAAACATGTCCACATGTTTAGGGACGAAGGTGTCGATAAAACATAATGCGGACATGAGGGCATCATCATCACACATAGGACAACAATACATCACAAAGATTCTTATAGGAAAGTAACAATTCCTTCACAAAGCAAAGCATGAAGCAAAAACCTTACCGAGAAGTAACCAACAATAGTCCATAGTCATTGAAGCAATTGAAATTTATCACAACATCACAAGGAGTCAAATAAGAGCTTTTAAGGCAAACCCACATACTCAATCATCTCTTTCGTTTTCCACAAATGTTACAACTCACGTGGTACTCATGGTGTCAAAGTTTCAGCTGGACACAGAGGAAGATAGGGGCTTATAGTATTGCCTCCCAACGATTTATCTCATGGGTAAAGCCAACAATAATAAAGCATGAGTACTCAACTCCAAGTTGATATATGAATATAGATCTTTCCCAAGCATGTGACGGTGGTCAAGACAAAGGGAAAATAGGGAATTGGTGAAGATCACCATGACTCTTACAAGGGAAAAAAGTAAAGGTACAAGATAGGCCCTTCGCAGGGGGAAGTAGAGGTTGTCATGCGCTTTTGAGGTTTGAATGCGTGTCCTCTTAGTGCGGAGGAACGTCAGTTTATATTGCCTCCTGTGATAAAGAACTTTATTATGCAGTCTGTCGCTTTTATGTCTTCCTCATCGCAGGTTCGTATAAAGCTTATTTTCCACACACTAATAGATCATACATATTAGAGAGCAATTTTTATTGCTTGCACCGATGACAACTTACTTGAAGGATCTTATTCAATCCATAGGTAGGTATGGTGGACTCTCATGGCAAAACTGGGTTGGAGGTTTATGGATGCACAAGTAGTATCTCGACTTGGTGCGGGAGTTTTGGCTAATATGAGGTGGAAGCAATCATCACATGCTAAGGGATCTCTAATCATATAACACTATTTGGAACCAAGCAAACACAATTCATTATGTTGTCTTCTTTGTCCAACATCTACTCCTAAGCATGCAATAGTTTGGTGAGTGCTCACAATTGAAAAAAGTGTCTAAGATGATATATTTATATGTGAGCCTCTCTTGCCTTATTACTTCTTATTAATTGCAACAACGACTGAGGTCTATGTTGATTTATTCTCAACAAGTTTCAATCATCATACGTGTCATATGTGAAGTTATCACTTTCGACAAGATCGTCTCATGATCTTTCATGCTCTCGTTCTTTTCATACTTTTAATCATGGCACAAAGCAAAGCCCTTGACTAAGATACTCTTTATTATATAGCTCACAAGCTCGAATACAACGGGGGAGAGACAAAAGCAAAAGACTCAAACTAAACACTAAAGACTTATTCCTCTAAGAGAAGAAATAAAAACTAAAAAGGAAAGAACTAAACCAAAGGTAAAAGCAAAAGATATAAAGGTGATACGATACCAGGGAAACTCCCCCAAGCTTGGTAGAAGCCAAGGGGATTGCCCATACCAATGCTTAGTTGTATTCCTTTGGTGGTGATGGTGGTGTTGTTGGAGCAGTCTTGAGCTTGTCTAAATTCCACTTGAGCAAAAATTTCTGCTCCCTTAGATCGTCATTTTCTTCCTCAAGTTTCCACACTCTATGGCAAAGTTCCTGCTTACTCTCCTGCTAGAAACGAGAAGGGATAAATAAGGTCTTAGGCTTCTTCCTATGGTCAGGGAGGCTTGACTTCTTGAACTCCACATGGGTGTTTGCAAGTTGAGGTAGAGGAGTCTCCTCTTCATCAGAACTCGTTTGCTCCTTCCCTTTGGGCTCATAGTCCTCTTCCTCATCAGTGGTCCAGCCATATGGTTCCAAGTCCCCATAGACCTTGGGGTTAGCAAGGTAGTCAGCTACATAGCTCTCCCCCTCTGAATCCCGAGAAGACATCTTGACCTAGATCTGCGGCAGAACAAGCTTGAAACAAAAACAGAGGAAAACTACGCAATATGGAGATCAAAACCTTCGGACGAGTAATTCATTTTTTTCTGGACCAGAAGGAGTGCTCCGCAAGAAAACGGAGTCCGAGAGGCACAAGAGGTGCCCACAAGCTCTCCCTCCGCCACCAGGGGGTAGGGGGCGGTGTCCAAGCTTGTGGCCGCCTCTTGCGCTCTTCGGACTGCCTTTTATTTTTCTAATTTTCCAAAAATTCCAAAACGGAGGAAATTTCCTATTGGAAAAGCATCGGAGTCCAATTTCTTACCGAAACAGATACCTCTTCGTTTTCAGGGTCTGAAACAGGGTGATAAACATCCCTTATGTAATCCTCTGGAGTTATGACATTGATGATATTGGTCTCAATTTTTATGGGAGTACCAGAGATGTAATGCTTGATTCTTTGCCCGTTTACCACTCTAGGAAAATTTCCATCCGTGTTATTTATTTTGATGACACCGGAAACGATATACTTCCTCGATAACATAAGGACCTTCCCATTTAGAGAGAAGCTTGCCTACAAAGAATCTCAAACGAGAATTGTATAGCAGGACATAATCACCTACATTGAACTCCCGTTTCTGTATTCGTTTGTCGTGCCATCTCTTAACCTTTTCCTAGAACAACTTGGCATTCTCATATGCTTGGGCCCTCCATTCATCTAACGAGCTGATATCAAACAACCGCTTCTCACCGGCAAGTTTGAAATCAAAGTTGAGCTCTTTGATTGCCCAATAAGCTTTGTGTTCCAGCTCAAGAGGTAAATGACAGGCCTTACCGTAAACCATTTTAAACGGTGACATGCCCATGGGATTCTTATAAGCAGTCCTATAAGCCCATAGTGCATCGTCAAGTTTGCTAGACCAATTATTTCGAGATCTATTGACGATCTTTTGTAGGATCAATTTGATCTCCCTATTACTCAACTCCACTTGACCACTAGACTGAGGATGATAAGGAGATGCAACTCTATGGTTGACATCATACTTAGCGAGCATCTTGCGGAAAACACCATGAATGAAGTGTGAACCGCCATCAGTCATCAGATATCTAGGGACTCCAAATCATGGGAAAATGACTTCTTTAAGCATCTTAATAGAGGTGTGGTGATCAGCATTTTTATTGGGGATACCTTCTACTATTGGGTAACGTAGCATAAATTCAAAATTTTCCTACGCATATTCAGATCTTCCTATGGAGAGACCAGCAACGAGAGAGGGGTAAGAGCATCTTCCTATGGAGAGCGGTTGATGGAGTCGTACTCGCAGCGATTCCGATCTAGTGCCGAACTACGACACCTCCGCGTTCAACACACGTGCAGCCCGGTGACGTCTCCCGCACCTTGATCCAAAGGAGGAGGGAGAGGTTGGGGAAGAACTCCAGCAGCACGACAGTGTGGTGTCGATGGAGAGATGAGGTCTCCCGGCAGGGCTTCGCCAAGCATCGGCAGAGAGGAGGAGGAAGAAGGGCAGGGCTGCGCCGAGAGAGAGAGAAAACCGTGTCCCTCAATGGCCAAAACTCCTCTCTATTTATAGGAGGAGGGGGGAGGGCTGCGCCACCACTAGGGTTAGCTCCCTAGGGGCCGACGGCCACCAGATAGGAGAGGGGGGGGGGGCGGCGGCTATGGTGGGAGTGTTGGAAATATGCCCTAGAGGCAATAATAAATTAGTTATTATTATATTTCTTTGTTCATGATAACCGTTTATTATCCATGCTATAATTGTATTGATTGGAAACACAGTGCATGTGTGGATACATAGACAAAACACTGTCCCTAGTAAGCCTCTAGTTGACTAGCTCGTTGATCAAAGATGGTCAAGGTTTCCTGACCATAGTCAAGTGTTGTCACTTGATAAATGGATCACATCATTAGGAGAATCATGTGATGGACTAGACCCAAACTAATAGACGTAGCATGTTGATCGTGTCATTTTGTTGCTACTGTTTTCTGCGTGTCAAGTATTTGTTCCTATAACCATGAGATCATATAACTCACTGACCCCGGAGGAATGCTTTGTGTGTATGAAACGTCGCAACGTAACTGGGTGACTATAAAGATGCTCTACAGGTATCTCCGAAGGTGTTCGTTGAGTTAGTATGGATCAAAACTGGGATTTGTCACTCAGTGTGACGGAGAGGTATCTCGGGGCCCACTCGGTAATACAACATCACACACAAGCCTTGCAAGCAATGTGACTTAGTGTAAGTTGCGGGATCTTGTATTACGGAACGAGTAAAGAGACTTGCCGGTAAACGAGATTGAAATAGGTATGCGGATACTAACGATCGAATCTCGGGTAAGTAACATACCGAAGGACAAAGGGAATGACATACGGGATTATATGAATCCTTGGCACTGAGGTTCAAACGATAAGATCTTCGTAGAATATGTAGGATCCAATATGGGCATCGAGGTCCCGCTATTGTATATTGACCGAGGAGTCACTCGGGTCATGTCTACATAGTTCTCGAACCCGCAGGGTATGCACACTTAAGGTTCGACGTTGTTTTATGCGTATTTGAGTTATATGGTTGGTTACCGAGTGTTGTTCGGAGTCCCGGATGAGATCACGGACGTCACGAGGGTTTCCGGAATGGTCCGGAAATGAATATTGATATATAGGATGACTTCATTTGGTTACCGGAAGGTTTTCGGGCATTACCGGTAATGTACCGGGAATGACGAATGGGTTCCGGATCTTCACCGGGAGGGGGGACCACCCACCCGGGAGGGCCCAAGGACCTTGGGGTGGCGCACCAAGTAGGTGGGGTCATCCCAAGGCTGTCTTGCGCAAGAGAAAGAAAAAACCAAAAGAAGAGAAAGAAAAAAAAGGAAAGGTGGGAAAAGAGAGAAGGACTCCACCTTCGAATCCTAGTTGGACTAGGATTGGAGGAGGACTCCTCCTCCCCTTGGTGGCGCAGCCCTTGGGGCTCCTTGAGCCTCTAGGCAAGCCTCCCCTCCCTCCTCCTATATATATGGATCAATTAGGGCTGATTTGAGACTACTTTTTCAAGGCAGCCCGACCACATACCTCCACGGTTTTACCTCTAGATCGCGTCTCTGCGGAGCTCGGGCGGAGCCCTGCCGAGATTAGATCATCACCAACCTCCGGAGCGCCGTAATGCTGCCGGAGAACTCATCTACCTCTCCGTCACTCTTGCTGGATCAAGAAGGCCGAGATCATCGTCGAGCTGTACGTGTGCTGAACGCGGAGGTGCCGTCCGTTCGGCACTAGATCGTGGGACGGATCGCGGGATGGTTCGTGGGACGGTTCGCGGGGAGGATCGAGGGACGTGAGGACGTTCCACTACATCAACCGCGTTTCTTAACGCTTCTGTTGTGCGATCTACAAGGGTACATAGATCGGAAATCCCCTCGCGTAGATGGACATCACCATGATAGGTCTTCGTGCGCGTAGGAAAATTTTTGTTTCCCATGCGACGTTCCCCAACAGTGGCATCATGAGCTAGGTTCATGCGTAGATGTCTTCTCGAGTAGAACACAAAGTTTTTGTGGGCGGTGATGTGCGTTTTTCTTCCCTCCTTAGTCTTTTCTTGATTCCGCGGTATTGTTGGATTGAAGCGGCTTGGACCGACACTACTCGTACGCTTACGAGAGACTGGTTTCATCGCTACGAGTAACCCACTTTGCTCAAAGATGACTGGCAAGTGTCGGTTTCTCCAACTTTAGTTGAATCGGATTTGACCAAGGAGGTCCTTGTATAAGGTTAAATAGCAATTCATATATCTCCGTTGTGGTGTTTGCGTAAGTAAGATGCGATCCTACTAGATACCCATGGTCACCACGTAAAACATGCAACAACAAAATTAGAGGACGTCTAACTTGTTTTTGCAGGGTATGCTTGTGATGTGATATGGCCAACGATGTGATGTGATATATTGGATGTATGAAATGATCATGTTGTAATAGATAATATTGACTTGCACGTCGATGGTACGGCAACCGGCAGGAGCCATAGGGTTGTCTTTAAACTAACATTTGTGCTTGCAGATGCGTTTACTATATTGCTAGGACGTAGCTTTAGTAGTAATAGCATGAGTAGCACGACAACCCCGATGGCGACACGTTGATGGAGATCATGATGATGGAGATCATGGTGTGACGCCGGTGACAAGAAGATCGTGTCGGTGCTTTGGTGATGGAGATCAAGAAGCACATGATGATGGCCATATCATGTCACTTATGAATTGCATGTGATGTTAATCCTTTATGCACCTTATCTTGCTTAGAACGACGGTAGCATTATGAGGTTATCTCTCACTAAAATTTCAAGACGAAATTGTGTTCTCCCCGACTGTGCACCGTTGCGACAGTTCTTCGTTTCGAGACACCACGTGATGATCGGGTGTGATAGACTCAACGTTCACATACAACGGGTGCAAAACAGTTGCACACGCGGAACACTCGGGTTAAGCTTGACGAGCCTAGCATGTGCAGACATGGCCTCAGAACACATGAGACCGAAAGGTCAAGCATGAATCGTATAGTTGATATGATTAGCATAGAGATGCTTACCACTGAGACTATTCTCGACTCACGTGATGATCGGACTTGAGATAGTGGATTTGGATCATGTACCACTCAAATGACTAGAGAGATGTACTTTTTGAGTGGGAGTTCTTAAGTAATATGATTAATTGAACTAATTGTTATGAACATAGTCTAATGGTCTTTGCGAATTACGATGTAGCTTGCGCTATAGCTCTACTGTTTTTATATGTTCCTAGAGAGAATTTAGTTGAAAGTTGATAGTAGCAAACTTTGCAGAGGATTGTCCTTGTTGCTGCGCAGAAGGCTTATGTCCTTAATGCACCACTCGGTGTGCTGCACCTCGAGCGTCGTCTGTGGATGCTGTGAACATCCGACATACATGTTTCTGATGACTACACGATAGTTCAGTGCTAAATACTTAATGGCTTAGAAGCAAGGTGCCGAAGACGTTTTGAAACGTCACGGAACATAAGTGGTGTTCTACAGAGATGTAATTGTGATTTCATGTTTGTGCCCTTGTTAAGAGGTACGAGATCTCCGACAAGATTCTTTGTCCACAAAATAAAGGAGAAAAGCTCAATCGTTGAGCATGTGCTCAGATTGTCTGAGTACGAAAATCGCTTGAATCAAGTGGGAGTTAATCTTCCAGATGAGATAGTGATGGTTCTCCAAAGTCACTGCCACCAAGCTGTGAGAGCTTCGTGATGAACTATAACATATCAAGGATAGATACAATGATCCTTGAGCGATTCGCGATGTTTGACACTGCGAAAGTAGAAATCAAGAAGGAGCATCAATAGTTGATGGTTAGTAAAACCACTAAGTTTCAAGAAAGGCAAGGGCTAGAAGGGATACTTCGTGAAACGGCAAAACAGTTGCTGCACTAATGAAGCGACCCAAGATTAAACCCAAACCCGAGACTAAGTGCTTCTGTAATGAGGGGAACAGTCACTGAGGCGGGGCAACTCTAGATACTTGGTAGATAAGAAGGCTGGCAAAAGTCGAAAGAAGTATATTAGATATACATGATGTTGATGTGTACTTTACTAGTACTCCTAGTAGCACGAGGGTATTAGATACCGGTTCGGTTGCTAAGTGATTAGTGACACGAAATGAAAGCTACGGCATAAACGGAGACTAGCTAAAGGCGAGGTGACAATACGTGTTGGAAGTATTTCCAAGGTTGATATGATCAAACGTCGCACACTCCATCTACCATCGGGATTGGTGTTAAACCTAAATAATTGTTATTTGGTACTTGCGTTAAGCATGAACATGATTGGATCGTGTTTATTGCAATACGATTATTCATTTAAAGAGAATAATGGTTACTCTATTTGCTTGAATAAATCACCTTCAATGGTTTATTGAATCTCGATCGTAGTGTTACACATGTTCATAATATTTGTGCCAAAAGATACGACGTAATGATGATGGTACCACTTACTTGTGGCATTGCCGCTTGAGTCATGTTGGTATAAATTGCATGAAGAGGCTCCATGCTGATGGATCTTTATACTCACTTGATTTTGAATCTCTAGTGACATGCAAATCATACCACATGAGCAAGGCCTTGTTTTCATTGAGATGAAACAAGATAGTAACTTCTTGGAAGTGATACATTTTGATGCATGCAGTCCAATGGGTGCTGAGGCACGCAGTGGATATCATTATGTTCTTACTTCAATGACGATTTGAGTGGATACAAGAGTATTTACTTAATGAATCACAAGTATGAAATATTGAAAAGTTCAATTCTGTTTCGGAGTGAAGTTCGTCGTAACAAGAGGATAAACTGTCTACGATATGATCATAGAAATGAATATATGAGTTACGAGTTTTGGTACGCAGTTAAGACAATGTGGAAATTGTTTCGCACTTCATGCCACCTGGAACATCATAGTGTGATGATGTGTCTGAACGTCATAGCCACGCACTATTTGATATGGTGCATGCTATGTTGCCTCTTATCGAATTACCACTATCGTTTATGGGTTATGCATTAGAGACAACCACATTCGCTTTAAATAGGGCACCGCGTATTTCCGTTGAGATGACACAGTATAGACTGGGGTCTAGAGAAGTCTAAACTGTCATTTCTTGAAAGTTTGGGGCTTCGACACTTATGTGAAAAAGTTTCAGTCTGATAAGCTCGAATCCAAAGCGGATAAATGCATCTTCATAGGATATCCAAAACAGTTGGGTACATCCCTTATCTCAGATCTGAAAGCAAAGTGTTTGTTTCTAGAAACGGATCCTTTCTCGAGGAAAGGTTTCTCTCGAAAGAATTGAGTAGGAGGGTGGTAGAACTTGATAAGGTTATTGAACCATCACTTCAACCAGTGTGTAGCAGGGAGCATGAAGTTGTTCCTGTGGCGCCTACACCAATTGAAGTGAAAGCTGATGATGGTGATCATCGAGCATCGAATCAAGTTACTACAAATCTCGTAGGTTGACAAGGTCACGTACTACTGCAGAGTGGTACGGTAACCCTGTCTTGGAGGTCATGTTGTTGAGCAACAATGAACCTATGAGTTATGAGAAAGCAATGGTGGGCCCGAATTCCGACAAATGGCTGGAAGCCATGAAATCCGAGAGAGGATCCATGTATGAAGGCTGAGATCATCGTCGAGCTGTACGTGTGCTGAACGCGGAGGTGCCGTCCGTTCGGCATTAGATCGTGGGACGAATCGCGGGACGGTTCGTGGGACGGTTCGCGGGGCGGATCGAGGGACGTGACGACGTTCCACTTAATCAACCGCGTTCACTAACGCTTCTGCTGTGCGATCTACAAGGGTATGTAGATCGGAAATCCCCTCTCGTAGATGGACATCACCATGATAGGTCTTCATGCGCGTAGGAATTTTTTTGTTTCCCATGCGACGTTCCCCAACAGGGAGGGGGTGGCGCACCACCTGGTGGGCCTAAGGCCCACCTGCGCCTAGGGTTGCCCCCCTCTCCCCACCACTTGCGCATTGGGCTGGGTGTGGGAGGCGCACTAGCCCACCTAGGGGCTAGTTCCCTCCCGCACTTGGCCCATCTAGCCTCTTGGGGTCGTTGCCCCCCTTCGGTGGACCCCCGGGGCCACCTCCAGTGGTCCCGGTACATTACCGGTGACGCCCGAAACACTTCCGGTGTCCAAAACCATCCATCCTATATATCAATCTTTACCTCCAGACCATTCCGGAGCTCCTGGTGACGTCCGGGATCTCATCCGGGACTCTGAACAACTTTCGGTAACCTCGTATAACAATTCCCTATAACCCTAGCGTCATCGAACCTTAAGTGTGTAGACCCTACGGGTTCGGGAGACAGGCAGACATGACCGAGATGCCTCTCCGGCCAATGACCATCAGCGGGGTTTGGATACCCATGGTGGCTCCCACTTGCTCCACAATGATCTCATCAGATGAACCACGATGTCAAGGATTCAATCAACCCCGTATACGATTCCCTTTGTCTGTCGGTATAGAACTTGCCCGAGATTCGATCGTCGGTATACCTATACCTTGTTCAATCTCGTTACCAGTAAGTCTCTTTACTCGTTCCGTAGCACGTCATCGTGTGACCAACTCCTTAGTCACATTGAGCTCATGATGATGTTCTACCGAGTGGGCCCAGAGATACCTCTCCGTCACACGGAGTGACAAATCCCGATCTCGATTCGTACCAACCCAACAGACACTGTCAGAGATACCCGTAGTGCACCTTTATAGTCACCCAGTTACGTTGTGACGTTTGATACATCCAAAGCACTCCTACGGTATCCGGGAGTTGCACAATCTCACGGTCGAAGGAAAAGACACTTGACATTAGAAAAGCTTTAGCATACGAACAATACGATCTAGTGCTATGCTTAGGATTGGGTCTTGTCCATCACATCATTCTCCCAATGATGTGATCCCGTCATCAATGACATCTAATGCCCATGATCAGGAAACCATGATCATCTATTGACTAACGAGCTAGCTAACTAGAGTCTTGCTAGGGACACATTGTGATCTATTTATTCACACATGTATTACTGTTTCCTGTTAATACAATTATAGCATGAACAATAGACGATTATCATGAACAAGGAAATATGATAATTACCATTTTATTATTGCCTCTAGGGCATATTTCCAACAGTCTCCCACTTGCACTAGAGTCAATAATCTAGTTACATTGTGATGTATCGAACACCCATAGCATTATGGTGTTGATCATGTTTTGCTCGTGGAAGAGTTTTAGTCAACGGGTCTACAATATTCAGATCCGTGTGTACTTTACAAATATCTATTACTCCACTCTGGACATGGTCCTGGATGGAGTTGTAGCGGCGTTTGATGTGCTTCGTCTTCCGGTGAAACCTGGGCTCCTTGGCTATGGCAATGGCCCCAGTGTTATCAAAAAAGAGTGTCATTGGACCCGACACGCTTGGACCACTCCAAGGTCGGTGATGAGCTCCTTCATCCAAATTCCTTCATGAGCCACTTCTGAAGCAGCTATGTACTCCGCTTCACATGTAGATACTGCCACGACTTCTTGCTTGCTGCTGCACCAGCTCACTGCCCCACCATTCAACACAAATACGTATCCAGTCTGTCACTTAGAGTCATCCGGATCTGTGTCGAAGCTAGCGTCGCCGTAACCCTTTACGACGAGCTCTTCGTCACCTCCATCAACGAGAAACATTTCCTTAGTCCTTTTCAGGTACTTAAGGATATTCTTGGCCGCTGTCCAGTGTTCCATACCGGGATCACTTTGGTACCTCCCTACCAAACTTATGGCAAGGTTTATATCAGGTCTGGTACACAACATGACATACATTAGAGAGCCTACGGCTGAAGCGTAGGGGACAAAACTCATTTTCTCTCTATCTGCTGCCGTGGTCGGCGACTGAGTCTTAATCAATCTCCTACCTTGCAAAACTGGCAAGAACCCTTTCTTTGAGTTTTCCATATTCAACTTCTTCAATATCTTGTCAAGGTATGTACTTTGCAAAAGACCTATGAGGCGTCTTGATCTATCTCTATAGATCTTGATGCCTAATATGTATGCAGCTTCTCCAAGGTCCTTCATTGAAAAAATCTTGTTCAAATAGGCCTTTATGCTCTCCAACATTTCTGTATTGTTCCCCATCAATAATATGTCATCCACATACAGTATGAGGAAAGCTAGAGAGCTCCCACTCACTTTCTTGTACAGACAGGCGTCTCCACAAACCTGTATGAACCCAAACGCTTTAATCACCTCATTAAAGCGAATGTTCCAACTCCGAGATGCTTGCACCAACCCATAGATGGAGCGCTGAAGCTTGCACACTTTGTTAGCACCCGTAGGGTCGAAAAAACCTTCTGGTTGCATCATATAAAACTCTTCCTTAAGGTTCCCGTTAAGGAACGCTGTTTTGACGTCCATTTGCCAAATTTCATAATCATAAAAGGCGCAATCGCTAACATGATTCACACCGATTTCAGCTTCGCTACGGGAGAGAAAGTCTCTTCATAGTCAACTCCTTGAATTTGTCGAAAACCCTTTGCGACAAGTCGAGCTTTATAAACGGTTACATTACCGTTTGCATCAGTATTCTTCTTGAAGATCCATTTATTTTCTATGGCTTGCTGGTCATCGGGCAAGTCCACCAAAGTCCATACTTTATTCTCATACATGGATCCTATCTCGGATTTCATATCTTCAAGCCATTTGTTGGAATCCGGGCCCATCATCGCTTCTTCATAGTTCGAAGGTTCACCGTTGTCTAACAACATGATTTCCATCACAGGGTTGCCATACCACTCTGGTGCGGAGCGTGCCCTTGTGGACCTTCGCGGTTCAGCAGTAACTTGATCCGAAGCTTCATGATCATCATCATTAACTTCCTCTTTAGTTGGTGTAGGCGCCACAGGAACACTTCCCGCGCTGCGCTACTATCCTGTTCGAGAGGGGGTGTAATTACCTCATCAAGTTCTACCTTCCTCCCACTTACTTCTTTCGAGAGAAACTCTTTCTCTAGAAAGGATCCTTTCTTGGCAACAAAGGTTTTACCTTCGGATCTAAGATAGAAGGTATACCCAATAGTTTCCTTAGGGTATCCTATGAATACGCATTTCTCCGCTTTGGGTTCGAGCTTTTCTGGTTGAAGTTTCTTCACATAAGGATCGCAGCCCCAAACTCTAAGAAACGACAACTTAGGTTTCTTGCCAAACCATAGTTCATACGGTGTCGTCTCAACAGATTTAGACGGTGCCCTATTTAAAGTGAATGCTGCAGTTTCTAATGTGTATCCCCAAAATGATAGCGGTAAGTCGGTAAGAGACATCATAGATCGTACCATATCTAATAAAGTGCGATTATGACGTTCAGACACTCCGTTTCGTTGCGGTGTGCCAGGCGGCGTCAGTTGTGAAACGATTCCACACTTCCTTAGGTGTGTGCCAAACTCGTGACTCAAATATTCTCCTCCACGATTAGATCGTAGACACTTAATTTTTCTGTCACGTTGATTCTCGACCTCACTCTGAAATTCCTTGAACCTTTCAAATGTCTCATATTTGTGCTTCATCAAGTAGATATACCCATACCTACTCAAATCATCGGTGAGAGTGAGAACATAACGATAGCCACCGCGCGCTTCAATGTTCATTGGACCACACACATCAGTATGTATTATTTCCAATAAGTCGGTTGCTCTCTCCATTATTCCTGAGAATGGAGTCTTAGTCATCTTGCCCATGAGGCACGGTTCGCATGTGTCAAATGATTCAAAGTCAAGAGACTCTAATAGTCCATTAGTATGGAGCTTCTTCATGCGCTTAACGCCGATATGACCAAGGCGGCAGTGCCACAAGTATGTGGGACTATCATTATCAACTTTACATCTTTTGGTACTCACACTATGAATATGTGTAACATCACGATCGAGATTCATCAAGAATAAACCATTCACCAGTGGAGCATGACCATAAAACATATCACTCATATAAATAGAACAACCATTATTCTCTGACTTAAATGAGTAGCCGTCTCGCATTAAGCAAGACCCTGATACAATGTTCATGTTTAAAGCTGGTACTAAATAACAATTATTAAGGTTTAAGACTAATCCCGATGGTAGATGTAGAGGTAGCGTGCCGACGGCGATCACATCGACCTTTGAACCATTCCCGACGCGCATCGTCACCTCGTCCTTGGCTAGTCTCCGCTTATTCCGCAGTTCCTGCTTTGAGTTGCAAATGTGAGCAACAACACCGGTATCAAATACCCAGGAGCTACTACGAGCGCCGGTAAGGTACACATCAATAACATGTATATCACATATACCTTTAACGTTGCCGGCCTTCTTGTCCGCTAAGTATTTGGGGCAGTTCCACTTCCAGTGACCCTTTCCCTTGCAATAGAAGCACTCAGTCTCAGGCTTGGGTCCATTCTTTTTCTTCTTCCGGGCATCTGGCTTACTGGGCGCGGCAACAGATTTGCCGTCTTTCTTGAAGTTCTTCTTACCCTTGCCCTTCTTGAAACTAGTGGTCTTGTTGACCATCAACACTTGATGCTCTTTCTTGATTTCTAATTCTGCAGACTTGAGCATCGAGTACAACTCGGGAATGGTCTTCTCCATCCCTTGCATGTTGTAGTTAAGCACAAAGCCTTTGTAGCTTGGTGGGAGAGACTGGAGGATTCTGTCAATTATAGCATCATCCGGAAGTTCGACTCCAAGTGAAGTCAGACCACCGTGTAACCCAGACATTTTGAGTATGTGCTCACTGACAGAACTGTTCTCCTCCACCTTACAGCTAAAGAACATGTCGGAGACTTCATATCTCTCGACACGGGCATGAACTTGAAAAACTAGCTTCAGCTCTTGGAACATCTCATATGCTCCGTGTTGCTCAAAACGCCTTTGGAGCCCCGTTTCTAAACTGTATAGCATGCCACACCTAACCAGAGAGTAGTCATCACTCCGCATTTGCCAGACGTTCAGAATGTCCTGGGCTGCTGCGGGAGCGGGAGGGTCACCTAGCGGCGCATCAAGGACATAAGCCTTTTTAGCTTCTTCAAGGATGAGCTTCAAGTTGCGAACCCAGTCCGCATAGTTGCTACCATCATCTTTCAGCTTGTTTTTCTCTAGGAAAGCATTGAAATTGAGGTTGACGTTAGCCATATACAATATTTATAAAGACAAACCTTTTAGACTAAGTTCATGACAATTAAGTTCATTTAATCATATTAAGTATGAACTCCCACTTAAATCGACATCCCGCTAGTCATCTAAGTGATACATGATCCATGTTGACTAACCCGTGTCCGATCATCACGTGAGACGGACTAGTCACCATGGTGAGCAACTTCATGCTGATCGTATTCAACCATACGGCTCATGTTCGAACTTTCGGTCTCTTGTATTCGAGGTCATGTCTGTACATGCTAAGCTCGTCGAGTCAACCTAGGTGTTTCGCGTGTGTAAATCTGGCTTAGACCCGTTGTATGCGAACGTTAGAATCTATCACACCCGATAATCACGTGGTGCTTCGAGGCAACGAACCTTCGCAATGGTGCACACTTAGGGGAATACGTTCTCGAAATTTTAAGAGGGATCATCTTATTATGCTACCGTCGTTCTAAGCAATAAGATGAAAAACATGATAAACATCACAATGCAATCATATAGTGACATGATATGGCCATTATCATCTTTGCCCTTTCGATCTCCATCTTCAGGCATCGCATGATCATCATCGTCACTGGCGTGACACCATGATCTCCATCATCATGATCTCCATCATCGTGTCTCCGTGAAGTCGTCACGCCAACTACTACTATCACTACTACTATAGCTAACCGTTAGCAATGAAGTAAAAGTAGTAAGCACATGGCGTTGCATCTCATACAATAAATTAAGACAACTTCTATGGCTCCTGTCGGTTGTCATACTCATCGACATGCAAGTCGTGAAACCTATTACAATAACATGATCATCTCATACATCATACATCAAACATCACAACTTTGGCCATATCACATCACATGTCAAACCCTGTAAAAACAAGTTAGACGTCCTCTAATTGTTGTTGCAAGTTTTACGTGGCTGATTTGGGTTTCTAGCAAGAACGCCTTCTTACCTACGTGACAGCCACAATGATTATATGCCAAAGCTATTTACCCTTCATAAGGACCCTTTTCATCAAATCCAATCCGACTAGGGTAGAAGAGACAGACACCCGCTAGCCACTTTTATGCACGGTGTGCATGTCTGTCGGTGGAACCAGTCTCACGTAAGCGTACGTGTAAAGTCGGTCCGGGCCGCTTCATCCCACAATACCGCCGGAAAAGAATAAGACTAGTAGCAGCAAGCAAATTGACAAATCATCACCCACAACTTTTGTGTTCTACTCGTGCATAGAATCTACGCATAGAAAACCTGGCTCGGATGCCACTATTGGGTAACGTAGCATAAATTCAAAATTTTCCTACGCATATTCAGATCTTACTATGGAGAGACCAGCAATGAGAGAGGGGTAAGAGCATCTTCATACCTTTGAAGATCGCTAAGCGGAAGCGTTGCTAGAAAGCGGTTGATGGAGTCGTACTCGCAGCGATTCCGATCTAGTGCCGAACTACGACACCTCCGCGTTCAACACACGTGCAGCCCGGTGACGTCTCCCGCACCTTGATCCAGCAAGGAGGAGGGAGAGGTTGGGGAAGAGCTCCAGCAGCACGACGGCGTGGTGTCGATGGAGAGACGAGGTCTCCCGGCAGGGCTTCGCCAAGCACCGGCAGAGAGCACGAGGAAGAAGGGCAGGGGTGCGCCGAGAGAGAGAGAAAACCGTGTCCCTCAATGGCCAAAACCCCTCTCTATTTATAGAGGAGGGGGGAGGGATGAGCCACCCCTAGGGTTCCCTCCCTAGGGGCCAGAGGCCACCAGATGGGAGAGGGGGTGGCGGCTAGGGTGGGTGGGGGTGGCGCACCACCTGGTGGGCCTAAGGCCCACCTGCGCCTAGGGTTGCCCCCTCTCCCCACCACTTGCGCATTGGGCTGGGTTTGGGAGGCGCACCAGCCCACCTAGGGGTTGGTTCCCTCCCGCAGTTGGCCCATCTAGCCTCTTGGGGTCGTTTCCCCCTTCGGTGGACCCCCGGGGCCACCTCTAGTGGTCTCGGTGGTCCCGGTACGTTACCGGTGACGCCCGAAACACTTCCGGTGTCCAAAACCATCCATCCTATATATCAATCTTTACCTCCGGACCATTCCGGAGCTCCTCGTGACGTCTGGGATCTCATTCGGGACTCCGAACAACTTTCAGTAACCTCGTATAACAATTCCCTATAACCCTAGCGTCATCGAACCTTAAGTGTGTAGACCCTACGGGTTCGGGAGACAGGCAGACATGACCAAGACGCCTCTCCGGCCAATAACCATCAGCGGGGTCTGGATATCCATGGTGGCTCCCACTTGCTCCACGATGATATCATCGGATGAACCACGATGTCAAGGATTCAATCAATCCCGTATACGATTCCCTTTGTCTGTCGGTATAGAACTTGCCCGAGATTCGATCGTCGGTATACCTATACCTTGTTCAATCTCGTTACCGGTAAGTCTCTTTACTCGTTCCGTAGCACGTCATCGTGTGACCAACTCCTTAGTCACATTGAGCTCATGATGATGTTCTACCGAGTGGGCCCAGAGATACCTCTCCGTCACACGGAGTGACAAATCCCGATCTCGATTCGTACCAACCCAACAGACACTGTCAGAGATACCCGTAGTGCACCTTTATAGTCACCCAGTTACGTTGTGATGTTTGATACACCCAAAGCACTCCTACGGTATCCGGGAGTTGCACAATCTCACGGTCGAAGGTAAAGACACTTGATATTAGAAAAGCTTTAGCATACGAACGATACGATCTAGTGATATGCTTAGGATTGGGTCTTGTCCATCACATCATTCTCCCAATGATGTGATCCCGTCATCAATGACATCTAATGCGCATGATCTGGAAACCATGATCATCTATTGACTAACGAGCTAGCTAACTAGAGGCTTGCTAGGGACACATTGTGATCTATTTATTCACACATGTATTATTGTTTCCTGTTAATACAATTATAGCATGAACAATAGACGATTATCATGAACAAGGAAATATGATAATAACCATTTTATTATTGCCTCTAGGGCATATTTCCAACATCTACCCACTTAGTGACGTAATCCACAGCAACTAAGATGTGAATGTACCCATTGGAACTCGGGAAGGGTCCCATATAATCAAAGCCCCAGACATCAAATGGTTCGATGACAAGTGAATAGTTCATAGGCATTTCCTGACGCTTACTGATGTTCCCTATTCTTTGGCATTCATCACACGACAAGACAAACTTACGGGCATCCTTGAATAGAGTGGGCCAATAGAAACCTGATTCCAATACCTTATGGGCAGTTCTATCTCTAACGTGGTGTCCTCCGTAGGCTTCGGAATGACACTTCTGCAGTATCTGTCCCTGTTCATGTTCAGGCACACAACGTCTAATAACACCATCTACTCCTTCCTTATAAAGGTGAGGATCATCCCAAAAGTAGTGTCTCAAATCAAAGAAGAATTTCTTCTTTTGCTGATAGGTGAAACTAGGTGGTATGTATTTGGCTACAATATAGTTTGCATAATCGGCATACCACGGTGCACTATGTGAAGTGAGGATGACATTTAATTGCTCATCAGGAAAGCTGTCATCAATAGGTAGTGGGTCATCAAGGACATTCTCTAGCCTAGACAAGTCATCTGGTACAGGGTTATCAGCACCCTTTCGGTCAACGACGTGCAAATCAAATTCCTGTAGCAGGAGAACCCATTTGATCAGTCTAGGCTTAGCGTCCTTCTTCTCCATAAGGTACTTAATAGCAGCATGATCAGAGTGAATAGTGACTTTGGAGTCAACTATGTAAGATCTGAACTTTTCACATGCAAACACGACTGCTAAAAATTCCTTCTCCGTAGTGGCATTGTTTCTTTAGGCAATGTCTAGAGTTTTACTGGCATAGTGAATAACATTCAACTTCTTGTCAACTCTCTGTCCTAGAACAGCACCAACAGCATAATCACTAGCATCACACATGATTTCAAAGGGCAAGTTCCAGTGAGGTGGTTGAACAATACGTGCGGTTATCAAAGCCTTCTTAAGTATTTCAAAGGCTTCCTCACAATCCTCATCAAAAACAAAAGGAACATCCTTCTGCAAGAGGTTGGTAAGAGGCCTAGAAATCTTAGAGAAGTCTTTAATGAACCTTCTATAGAAACCAACATGACCTAGGAAACTTCGTATACCTCTGATATATCTAGGGCAAGGCATTTTATCAATTGCATCAACCTTAGCCTTATCAACTTCAGTGCCTCTTTCAGAGATTTTGTGTCCTAAGATGATACGTTCATTAACCATAAAGTGGCACTTCTCCCAATTCAAGACGAGGTTGGTATCTTCGCATCTCTGTAAGACTCGATCATGGTTGCTGAGGCAATCGTCAAAGGAAGACCCGTAAATGGAGAAGTCATCCATGAAAACCTCGACAATCTTTTCACAAAAGTCAGAGAATATAGCCATCATACATCTTTGAAAGGTGGCAGGTGCATTGCATAAGCCAAAAGGCATACGTCTATAAGCAAAGGTTCCAAAGGGGCAAGTGAATGTGGTTTTCTCCTGATCAGATTGTGCAACATGTATTTGCGAGAAACCTGAATAACCGTCTAGAAAGCAGAAGTGTGTATGTTTTGATAGACTTTCTAGCATTTGGTCGATAAACGACAAAGGATAATGGTCTTTCGTGGTTGCCTTGTTTAGTTTCCGGAAGTCTATCACCATCCTAAAGCCGGTAATAATCCTTTGTGGGATTAGTTCATCCGTATCATTAGGAACGACGGTTATACCGCCCTTCTTAGGTACGCAATGTACTGGACTTACCCAATCACTATGAGCAACATGATAAATGATTCTTGCTTCCAGAAGCTTTAATATTTCTTTTCTAACGACCTATTTCATCTTAGGATTTAATCTCCTTTGATGATCAACAACTGGTTTAAAGTCAGGATCGGTTTTAATCTTGTGCTGACATAGAGTAGGACTAATACCCTTAAGATCA
This sequence comes from Hordeum vulgare subsp. vulgare, assembly GCF_904849725.1. Taxonomy (NCBI): domain Eukaryota; kingdom Viridiplantae; phylum Streptophyta; class Magnoliopsida; order Poales; family Poaceae; genus Hordeum; species Hordeum vulgare. Next base: position 535,655,171 of record NC_058524.1, on the reverse strand, counting down.
TCAAGAGTATATCCAATAGCAGCACGGTGCTTCCTCAGAGTTTTTAGTTACTTCTTCTCTTCGTGCTCTGAGAGGAGAGCACTAATAATAATAGGATATATCTCCTTCTCATCAAGATAGGCATACTTAAGAGTGTTAGTCAACTGTTTAAGCTCGAACACAGGATCACCCTTTGGTGGGGGAGGATCCCAAGCAGTTCAATAGGAAGATTATTCTTGAGAATAGGATATTGTTCTAAGACAATTTTATCTATCTCATCTCTCTCCTCCATATGCATATCATTATCATCCTCAAGCAGATATTGCTCTAAAAGATCCGTAGGAGGTACGACAATAGAGGCAAGAGCAATAATTTCATCCCTACCAGACGACTCTTTTTCATGGGGTTGTCTTCCAAACTTGGAGAAGTTAAATTCATGAGACACACCCTCGAAACTAACAGTGACAGTCTGCTTAATGCAATCAATGTGAGCATTGACAGTGTTGAGAAAGGGTCTACCAGATATGATGGGACAAAAGTTATCTTGTGCAATAGGAAGGACGAGGAAATCAGTAGGATACTTCGTCTTACCACACAAGACTTCTACGTCTCTCACAATTCCTAGAGGGCAGATAGTGTCTCTATTAGCTAGCGTAATAGTGACATCAATGGGTTCTAACTCAGTAGGTGCAATCTCATCTTTGATTTCATCATATAAGGAACGGGGTATTGCACTAACACTAGCTCCCATATCACATAAACCATGGTAACAGTGATCTCCTATCTTGACAGAAACAACGGGCAGGCCAACTACATGTCCGTATTTGTCTTTCACATGAGGTTTCGCAATTCTAGCGGAGTCCTCTCAGAATTTGATAACATGCCCGTCTACGTCTTCGGCTAAGAGATCTTTGATAATAGAAACACTAGGTTCAACTCTAATTTCCTCAGGGGGTGCAAGTGGTCTAATGTAAAACCTACGTATCACAGTTGGAGCTTTAGAATAATCCTTTATCCTAGCAGGGTATGGTGGTTTCTCAGTGTAAGCACAAGGAACAACAGGATCACTAAAAGCAATGACTTTCTCCTCAACTAGATTGGTTTTGGCTATGTTGCTTTCTATAGGAGGATGATATTTAAACCACTTCTCTTTGGGAAGATCAACATGAGCAGCAAAAGATTCACATAGAGAAGCAACTATCTCAGAGTCAAGTCCATACTTAGCGCTAAAATCTCTAGAAGTGTTTGTCTCAACAAAAGATTTTAACGCAATCAAACTGGAAATTCATACCTGACTCCTTACCTTCCTCTAGCTCCCAATCTTCAGAGTTGCGTTTGATTCTCTCCAATAAATTCCACTTGTGATCAATATCCTTCTTCATAAAAGAACCGGTACAAGAAGTGTCAAGCATGGTACGATCTTCATGAGAAGGCCGAGCATAAAAGTTTTGAGTGATGATTTCTCTCGAGAGCTCATGATTGGGGCATGAATATAGCATTGATTTAAGCCTCCCCCAAGCTTGAGCTATGCTTTCCCTCTCACGAGGCCAAAAGTTATAAATAAAGTTCCGATCACGATGTACTAAATGCATAGGATAAAACTTTTGATGAAATTCCAATTTCAACCGATTGTAGCCCCATGATCCAGTATCATCACATAGCCTATACCATGTCAACGCCTTATCCTTCAAAGATAAAGGAAAGACTTTCTTCTTTACCTCATCCTCGGGCAAACCTGCAAGCTTAAATAAACCACAAACATCATCTACATGCAACAGATGCAAGTCTGGATGTGAAGATCCATCTCCTGTGAAAGGATTAGCCAGCAGTTTCTCAAGCATACCCAAAGGAATTTCATAAAAGATATTTTCAGTAGGTACCTCAGGTTGAGGAAGAACTTCTCGTGCTTCCGATCGTGGTGAAGATACCCTGAACAAACTCCTCAAAGGAACAGTTTCCATAGTGACAAGTGACAATAAATTTCAGCACAGTATAAAAATGTTTCCTTACCAATTTCCACTTACCAAAGGCGCTTCACTCCCCGACAACGGCGCCAGAAAAGATTCTTGATGACCCACAAGTATAGGGGGTCAATCGTAGTCCTTTTGATAAGTAAGAGTGTCGAACCCAACGAGGAGCAGAATGCTCTGATAAACGGATTTCAGCAAGGTAATAACTCCAAGCACTGAAAGTAGCGGTAACAAGTGATGGTGTAGTGAGGTGAAACGTAGCAAGCAAAAAGTAACAAGTAACAATTAGTAGCAACGGCGCAGCAAGTGGCCCAATCCCTTTTGTAGCAAGGGACAAGCCTGAACAAAGTCTTATAGGAGGAAAAATGAGCTTGGGTACTTTGATAGTTTGATCATGCTAGTTTCATGTGGGTGGACCGGCGCTTGGGTACTGCCCTTACTTGGACAAGCATCCCACTTATGATTAACCTCTCTCGCAAGCATCTGCAACTGCAAAAGAAGAATTAAGACAACGACTAACCATAGCATTAAACTAGTAGATCCAAATCAGCCCCTTACGAAGCAACGCATAGACTGGGGTTTAAGCTTCTGTCACCCCAGCAACCAATCATCTACTTACTACTCCCCAATGCCTTCCTCTAGGACCAAATATGATGAAGTGTTATGTAGTCGATGTTCACATAACACCCCTAGAGGAAAAGACAACATACAACATATCAAAATACCGAACGAATATCAAATTCACATGACTATTATCAGCATGACTTATCCCATGTCCTCAGGAACAAAAGTAACTACTCACAAAGCATAATCATAATCATGATGAGAGGTGTAATGAATAGCATCAAGGATCTGAACATAAACTCTTTCACCAAGTAATGCAACTAGCATCAACTACAAAGAGTAATCAACACTACTAGTAACCTTACAAGTACCAATCGGAGTCGTGAGACGGAGATTGATTACAAGAGATGAACTAGGGATTGAAGAGGAGATGGTGCTGATGAAGATGTTGATGAAAATGCCTCCCCTCCGACCAGAGGAGTGTTGGTGATGACGATGGCGACGATTTACCCCTTCGGGAGGCAAGTTTCTCCAGCAGGATCGTTCTGCCGGAGCTCTAGATTGGATCCGCTCAAGTTCCGCCTCGTGGCGGCGGGGAAACCACAAAAAAGCTCCCGAATGATTTTTTTTCTCGACCAAAACCCTTCATATAGCAAAAGAGGGGGGCTAGTGGGCCGTCAGGGAGCCCACAAGCCCCCACTGCGCCACCAGGGGGGTGGCGATGGCAGGGCTTGTGGCGCCCTGGCAGCCACCCTCCGGTACTTCTTTCGCCCAGTATTTTTGATATAATCCCAAAAAATCCACGTAACTTTTCAGGGCATTTGGAGATGTGCAGAATAGTGGACTAAGATTTGCTCCTTTTCCAGTCCAGAATTCCAGCTGCCTGAATTCTCCCTCTTCAAATAAACCTTGCAAAATAAGAGAGAAAACGCATAAATATGGTACCACAAAGTAATATAACAGCCCATAAAGCAATAAATATCAACATGAAAGCATGATCCAAAATGGACGTATCAGGCTCCAAGCCGAAGAAGATACCATCAATAATAGATGGACGAAAGTACTGGTTGCCGAAGAAGGATATGGCACCGAGTGGCAGGATCATAACAAAAGCTACCCACGCCGGCGCGTGCTGCCTCAGTTCGATGACGAGGCCCTAGAGCCCGTGTCCCCCACGCGCACATAGTACGATCAGCGCAATTGTCCACCTCGAGGGCGCGACAGAGCAGCCAGAAAAGCAGAGTATAGAGCCTCCCCGCAGGAAAGGAAAGGAACATGTCCAACCCAGGGGTAGACACGACCTACATCATGACTTGGAAAACAGAATATGTTGCAACAGATCCATTTACGGATCTAGAAGGTACTCTCCCACTCGATGGGATGGAGACCGACCTCGATTTACCCATAGCAACATAGATTGGGAATTGTACAGGGCACAACCAACAACCCATCTCCGACATAGCATAGCCTAGGTCACAAGCGCCACACACCCACTGTGCTTCACAGATGAGGTCATGCATCACCAATTCCCGAAAGGGTTTAAACCCGTGAACATAGAACAATACTACAGGACTACGGATCCCGACGTGTGGATAGAAGATTTCCTTCTCCACATCTATATGACTAAAGGAGATGACCTCCATGCCTTCAAGTTCCTGCCCCTAAAGTTGAAAGGGTCGGCATGGCACTAGCTAAACAGCTTACTGATACGCCTCCGTCGTATCTACTTTTCCGAACTCTTTTGCCCTTGTTTTGGACTTTAATTTGCATGATTTTAATGGAACTAACCCCGGACTGACGCTGTTTTTAGTAGAATTGCCATGGTGTTGTTTTTGTGCAGAAATGAAAGTTCTCAGAACGTCCTGAAAATTTACGGTGATTTTTTCTGGAATAAAAGAAAAATACCTGCGCAAACTTCCATGTGAGGGGGCGTGCCAGTGGGCCACAAGCCCCTGGGCCACGGCCACACCCTATGGCTTGTGGGGCCCATGTGGCACCACCGCCCCCAATCTCAGTCCTATATCTTCCGTTTCGCCTGGAAAAATATCAGAGAGAAGGTTTCATCGCGTTTTGCGTTACGGAGGCGCCGCCACATCCCGTTCTTCATCTGGAGGGCAGATCTGGAGTCCGTTTCGGGCTCCAGTGAGGGGAAATCGTCGCCATCGTCATCATCAACCTTTCTCCACCAAAAATTCCATGATGCTTTTCATCGTTCGTGAGTAATCTCATCATAGGCTTGCTGGACGGTGATGACTTGGATGAGATCTATCATGTAATCGAGTTAGTTCCTGGCGGGGATTGATCCCTAGTATCCACTATGTTCTAGATTGATGTTGCTACTACTTGGCTATGCTTAATGCTTGTCACTAGGGCCCGAGTGTCATGATTTCATATCTGAACCTATTATGTTGTCGCCAATATATGTGTGTTTTAGATCCTATCTTGCAAGTTGTAGTCACCTACTATGTGTTATGACCTGGCAACCCCGGAGTGACAATAGTCGGAACCACTCCTGGAGATGACCATAGTATGAGGAGTTCATGTATTCACCGTGTGTTAATGCGTTGGTCTGGTTCTTTATTAAAAGGAGAACCTTAATATCCCGTAGTTTCCATTAGGACCCCGCTGCCATGGGAGGGATGGACAATAGATGTCATGCAAATTCTTTTCCCTAAGCACGTATGACTACATACGGAATACATGCCTACATTAGATTGATGAACGGGAGCTAGTCACATATCTCTCCGTGTTATAGCTGTTACATGATGAATCACATCCGTCACACTCATCCATCACCGATCCACTGCCTACGAGTCTTTTACTACTGCTTCTCGCTACGTTTCTTTGCCTAGGCTTGTCCCTTGCTACAAGAGGGATTGGGCCACCTTGCTGCTGCTGTCAGTTTGCTACTGTTGCTACTGCTGTTACTTGTTACTTTGTTGCTGCTACTACTGTTCCTTGCTACTCCGCTGTTATTTGTTGCAAGACTTTGTTGGCACTATCATCCCGTCAACAGGGCCTTTCTTGGCGCACTTGCTGGGAATTGTCAAAGCTTTTACTGGCGCATTTGATACAACAGTTAGGAATAGTCTGCCTCGTCACTAGATCGTTTTTGGCTCCGTTGTTATCATACTACCTTGCTACTGATACTTTGCTTGCAGACACTAATCTTTCAGGTGTGGTTGAATTGACGACTCAGCTGCTAATACTTGAGAATATCCTTTAGCTTCCCCTTGTGAGCGAAATAATAAACTTGGGTTGAATACTCTACCCTCGAAAACTGCTGCGATCCCATACGCTTGTGGGACATCAAGGCTTTTTTCTGGCGCCGTTGCCGGGGAAGCATAGCAATATTCTCAAGAGTTGTCTCCCGTCACGTGCCTTTTTCTGGCACCGTTGCCGGGGAAGCACAGCTATATTCTCTGAGTCACTTGGGATTGACTTCTGTTGGTCACTATGAGGAATTCGAAAGATCCAAGAACTAAAATCCTTCCTTCCACTACGAGGAGAGGTAAGGAAATGCCATCTAGCACTGCACTTGATTCACCTCCAGTTTTGAGTAAGTTTGCGACATCGCCTCCTGCTAGAAATCTTGATATGTCACTTGTGCTTGATGATGCTACTTCTGCTGCCCATGATGCTTATGATGCTATGCTTGATACTATGCATGATGATGCTATGCTTGATACTATGCTTGATGATGCTATGCTAGATACTATGCCTGATGATGCTATGCTTGATACTATGCCTGCTATCCCTGATACTGCTTTGCCACTTGGTGCCCTTGATGCACATATTTCTAGAGTTGCTTCTAGATGTGATGATACTTCTGAAACTCCTAATACTATTGAAGTAGAACCTGCTACTATGCCTGAATTGCCTGTTATGCCTGATACGCGCTATGTTATGGAGGGAGAGATAGCTGAGGACTTTCTTGCGTGTAAGGATATATATGATGTTGAGAAACTTCTGCGCAAGTGGAAAGAAAAATCTCTGAACGCTAGGATGAAATACGGCCCAAAGTTTTCCACTTCACCTATCTTTGTGACCGATAAGGATTATGAATTCTCTGTTGACCCTGAGTTAATCACTCTGGTCGAATCTGATCCTTTTCACGGTTATGAGTCTAAAACGGTTGTAGCCCATCTTACCAAACTGCACGATATAGCCACCCTATTCACTAGTGAGGAAAAGATCCGCCACTACTACATGCTCAAGCTGTTTCTTTTCTCGCTAAAGGATGATGCTAAGACCTGGTTCATTTCTCTTGCTCCTGGTTGTGTGCGTAGCCCCCAGATATGGTCTACTACTTCTCTGAAAAATATTTCCCTAACCATAAGAAGCAAGCTGCCTTGTAGGAAATATACAACTTTGCTCAAGCTGAAGAAGAGAGTCTCCCACAAGCTTGGGGGAGGCTCATCCAGCTACTGAATGCTTTGCCTGATCACCCTCTTGAGAAGAATGAAATACTTGATATCTTCTATAATAGACTTACCAATGCTTCCAAAGACCACCTAGATAGTTGTGCCGGCAGTGTTTTTAGGGAACGAACTGTAGAACAAGGTGAGATTCTATTGAAGAACATCTTGTGCAATGCGAATGCTTGGACTATTCCCGAACCACCTCCTAAGCCAACTCCGAAGAAAAGAGGTATTCTATTCCTCAGTCCTGAAGATATGCAAGAAACCAAGAAATCTATGCGAGAGAAAGGCATTAAATCTGAAGATGTCAAAAATCTATCACCTATCGAAGAGATCCATGATCTCGATAACCCGATACAGGTAGTAGAAGTAAATTCTCTGCGTAGGTTTGATGAGAGTGATACTCCTTTTGACAAACCTCCTAGCTTATGCATGGATGAATTTGATAACTTCGTTGCAAAACAACAAGCTTCAATGATTATGTTAGCAGACAATTGGAAAAGAATGCTCGTATGCTTAGTCATTTAAGTGCTTGTGTGGACAGAAATGTCAATGATCTTAAACTTCTGAGTAAACATGCTTCTATGGTTACTACTCAGGTAGAACAAGTACTTAAAGCTCAGAATGACTTTCTCAATGAGTTGAATGACAATTCTATCAGAGTCGTTACTAGAGGCGGTAGAATGACCCAGGAACCTTTGTATCCTGAGGGTCATCCGAAGAGAATTGAACAAGATTCTCAAGGAGTTAGCACTGATGCACCTAGTCATCCTAGAAAGAAGAAGAAAGATGATAGGAACCTACACGCTAGCAACCCTGTTGTTGCTACCCCTGAGAGTCCAAACGATGCCTCTGTCTCTGATGCTGAAACACAATCTGGTGATGAACATGATCCTAATGATGACATCAATAGTGATGTTCATGTTGATGCTCAACCTAGCAATGCAAAGGATGTGGAGATTGAACCTGATCTTGATAACCCACAACCTAAGAATAGAAGATACGATAAGAATGACTTCGCTGCTAGGAAGCACGGTAAAGAAAGGGAGTCATGGGTTCAGAAACATATGGCCTTTCCTCCCAAACCATCCAAGAAAAAGGATGATGAGGATTTTGAGCGATTCGTTGAGATGATCAGACCTGTCTTTCTGCAGATGCGTTTGACGGATATGCTCAAGATGTCTCCGTATGCTAAGTACATGAAAGATATTGTGACTAATAAGAGGAGGATACCTGATCTTGAGATCTCCTCCATGCTTGCCAACTATACCTTCAAGGGTGGAACTCCTAAGAAACTAGGTGATCCTGGTGTGCCCACTATACCTTGCTCCATTAAAGGCAACTACGTTAGAACTTCGTTATGCGATCTTGGAGCGGGTGTTAGTGTTATGCCTCTTTCTCTTTATTGTAGACTTGAACTGGATAAGTTGAAACCTACTGAAATCTCTCTGCAAATGGCCGACAAGTCAACTGCTTTCCCTATCGGCATTTGCGAGGATGTGCCTGTTGTGGTTGCTAACACCACTATCTTAACAGACTTTGTTATCTTGAATATTCCCGAGGACGATGCCATGGTTGTCATCCTCGGAAGACCCTTTTTAAACACTGCAGGGGCTGTTATAGATTGCAACAAAGGCAATGTCACTTTCCATGTCAACGGTAATGAGCATACGATGCACTTTCCGAAGAAACAATATCGAGTACACTGTATCAATGCTATCGAAAATACTTCATCAATTCTTATTGGGAGCTTTGAATGCCCTATTCCTCGTGTCAAGATGAAGTATGACTTGCTTGTTGGGGAGATACACATCCCCATTGAGGTGACCTAGTGACTACCCGAAAATTCTCCGTCCTCTTTTGCGATTCGAGAAAGTTTTGTCGAGGGGATTTGATCAACCCCATTGACGGGTTTCTTTCGATGACCATGAGATGGATGAATCGAGGAGTCACAAACCTCTGTTCCAAGCTTTCACTTTAGGTTGCTTAGAAGAAAAATGATAGATTTAGTTTAGTTTTCCCTGTTTTTTGTCTTAGCGTCCCGTAGAAAATACCCCGAAAATCAAAGTTCTCTGAACGCTGTGAAAATCAAGTATGATTTTTCTTGATTATTTGAAAAATACTGGGACAAAGAGTCTGTTTGGGGGCCACACTAGTGGGCCACAAGCCCTAGGGGCGCGGGAACCCCCCTGGCGGCGCCACCCAGGCTTGTGGGGCCCACAGGCACCCCCTCCACTCATTCTTGCTCCCATCTAGTTCTCCTACCTCCAGAAAAAATCGTTTCGCAGCTCAAACCCGTGTTCTTGCTCCTCTTGCTGGGATTTTTGATCTCTTTGCTCAAATCACCGTTCTCCGAACTGTTTTGGGGAAATTACTCCTTGGTAAGTGACTCCTCCATTGGTCCAATTAGTTTTTTCTCTACTGCCTTATACTCCGCGTATTTTTGCTCCCTTGGTGACCATGTTCTTGAGCTTTGTATGCTGATTCTAGCTGGTCCCAAGTAGTTTGATGCGTAATATGGTCTCTAGGGACTTGTTGGAGTAGTTTCTACTAGTTTGGTTGAACATTGTTCACCTTTCCTTTGGGTCACTGAAAATTTCAGAAAAGGAAGATGTTCAGGAGAAACTTTCATGGTGGTTCCTCAAGCAAGAGAGGTCCCCGTCTCGCGATTCGGAAGCGTGATCCTTACCAACCTAGGGACGCGCAGGTACAACCGTGTGAATGCCCTTCTGATGAATTTATGATTGAGGCAGGCTTCAAAGATGAGTTTGATGCATTTGTTCGCAATGTCGGACTTGAAGAATTCATCTCCGATAAATGTGAACAATATGTTGCTCTCACTGCCTCTTTCGTTCGTAGATTCAAATTTTCAGCTGGCCGTGAGCCATCGGTACTGTTTTATCTCTATGATAAATCGTATACCATGGATTTAGAGGATTTGAGTAGAGTTTGCAAAATACCTATTTGGGGTAACCTCAATGATCCTCCTAAATCTTCAGTTAGAGATTTTTGCGCTGGTATTACGGTTGGAGAAACTAGAGACATTACGCAAGCTACCATGGGGAGTATTCATTTTCCTGCCTTGCATTACTTTGCCCTCTTCATAGGCAGATCCATTAATGGCAAGATTGAGCATTGTCACCTCTGCGCACCCGACCTTAGTATCCTTAAGAGCGCAGTGACGGGTGACAAAAGCTTCAACATGGGAGCAATTTATAGCAAGGAGGCTGAATAAGAATGCTATTGATGGGGATTTCTTTGGTGGGATCTATGCCACTCGCATAGCTAATTTTCTTGGAGTACCCATCCGCGCAGGAGATCCCCCACTCCATACAACTTTCCTTGACCGCGTCGCTATGACACGCTACTAGTTCCTTGAGAGGGATGATGAATCCCTCCTGTACCGACTGATATTTAACCGGCATCGTGTTTTCCATATTACCCTTCCTGCTCCTGCTCTATTTGACTTTCAGGTAAAACGAAGATATTACATAACCCGAGGAGAGGCAGAGGAGTATGAGAGGGAGGCGAAGGCTGCTCGTCTCCGTGAGGCAGCTATTCAGGCAGTGGCTGCAGCGCTCCCGTATAACCCCGATTACGATTTTGGGTTTCGCCACGACCATCCTCGGGAGTAGACCAAGTTAGGCAAAAAGCCTAAGCTTGGGGGAGTACGTGTTCTCACCGACTTTACATTCTTGCTTATGCTTTCACTTTGTTAGCCGGTTTTCACACTTTGCCACTGTATCATCCATGCAAGTTTATTTTCTTTTTCTCGTTTTCTTTTCGTGTGTCTGTCTAGTTTGAGAAAAAAACCAAAAAGATTTTCTTCTTCTTCTTTTGCTTGTTGGGAGCTTTCCCGTGTAGATAGTTTTCTTTTTCTTTGGGTCAAGGTAGAAGATATTGGTTACACTGTTTAGTGGCTCTTGCATGCATACCTGTTTAGCTTTCAAAGAGCCATATTATGTTGTCTTCTCCTTTGTGTTTGCCTGCAGATTCCAACTTTAGTCCAATGCACGAGCACTCTTATTATTGTTGACATCGTTCGGTCGTGCAAGTGAAAGGCAATCATGACGATATATGATGAAGTGACTGAGCCTGGAAAAGCTGGTATGAACACGATCTATTTTGTTTTTGTAAATATGACTAGCTCATCATGCCTGATTCAGCTTTGTTGTGAGAGAAACATGTTTGCAATGACAACTTAGAGATCATAGTTGATTATGCCATGCTTACTTAGCTAGGAGCTTATAATGGTTTGCCTTGGTTCCCAACATGAATGTTGAGATGACTATGATGTAGTATGATAGGATGGTATCCTCCCTTGAATGTTTCAAGTGGCTTGACTTTGCGCATGTTCACGCATGTAGTTGAAACAAAATCAACATAGCCTCTATGATGTTCATGTTCATGGTGATTTATGTCCTACTCATGCTTGCACTCAATGTTAGTTACTCTCAATGCATTTTGATGACTGTTGTCGCTCTCTAGTTGGTTGCTTCCTAGTCTTTTGCTAGCCTTCACTTGTACTAAGCGGGGATACTGCTTGTGCATCCACCTCCCATAAACCCAAAGTTGTGCCATATGAGTCCACAATACCTACCTATGTGCGGTATCTACCTGCCGTTCCAAGTAAATTTGCATGTGCCACTCTCTAAACCTTCAAGAAATAATCTGTCTTGTATGCCCGAACCGCTCATGTGGTGATAGGGGGCTATTGGTATCTTCCATGCTAGGCGTGGTATCCTCGATATGTGTTTATTCACTATCATTCACGAGAAAGGGCCGGTAATTGGTATTCCTGGTTCCATGCTCAAATTGAAAAGATAATTACAAAAAGAACTCCCCCAGGATTGATGTTGGTTTGGACGATACCCGAGGATTCGACTAGCTGTGGAGTGTGATTGATTGGTGGTGGGGGAGTCAAAACTTTACTTTTCTGTTTGGGAACCGCCTATAGCATGTGTAGCGTGGAAGATGTTGAGAACTCTTAGTCATTGCGTTGACAATGAAAGCATGCCACCCAAAATTATTATCTTTCTTTCCAAAGCTTGAGCTCTGGCACCTCTGCAAATCATTGCTTCTCTCTGCGAAGGGCCTGTCTATTTATGTTCCTGTTGAGTCATCCTCCTCTTACAAAAGTACCAATTAGAGAGCACCTCTGTCATTTTTATGCTTTGCTTTTAAATGTGTTGAGTGTGACTATGGCTGGATCTTCATCGCCTTGAATTACAATGTTTAGTCAGCCCTTGGTGTTTTAAGGTGCTCTGCATTTATGTTTTGCGGTCTCAAAAAAACTAGCGAGATACCATCTATTCGTATTGCTTCATGTTGTTTTGATTGAAGTGTTGACACTTGAGGCTTATTATTATTTGCTCGCTAGTTGATTATGCCATTGATATAAGTTTACCGTGAGACCTAGATGGCATTTGCTTATGTGGTTTGATTGTGATGTTGCTGAAATTCTGGTTGTGAGTTAAGACATAGTTGCAACAACAAGATCAAACAGAGTTCGTCAAAGTTTTTCTTTTGTCTCTCTCAGTTTGTCAACTAAGTTGCTTGAGGACAAGCAAGGCTTTAAGCTTGGGGGAGTTGATACGTCTCCGTCGCATCTACTTTTCCGAACTCTTTTGCCCTTGTTTTGGACTCTAATTTGCATGATTTGAATGGAACTAACCCGGATTGACGCTGTTTCCAGCAGAATTGCCATGGTGTTGTTTTTCTGCACAAATGAAAGTTCTCGGAACGTCCTGAAAATTTACGGAGATTTTTTCTGGAATAAAAGAAAAATACCTGCGCAAAGTTCCACGTGAGGGGGCGTGCCAGTGGGCCACAATCCCCTGGGCCGCGGCCACCCCCTATGGCCACGCCATGAGGGCTTGTGGGGCCCACATGGCACAACCGCCCCCAATCTCAGTCCTATATCTTCCGTTTTGCCTGAAAAAATATCAGAGAGAAGGTTTCATCGCGTTTTGCGATACGGAGGCCTCGCCACATCCTGTTCTTCATCTGGAGGGCGGATCTGGAGTCCGTTTCGGGCTCCGGAGAGGGGAAATCGTCGCCATCGTAATCATCAACCTTTATCCATCGACAATTCCATGGTGCTCTTCATCGTTCGTGACTAATCTCATTGTAGGCTTGCTGGACGGTGATGAGTTGGATGAGATCTATCATGTAATCAAGTTAGTTCTTGATGGGGATTGATCCCTAGTATCCTCTATGTTCTAGATTGATGTTGCTACTACTTGGCTATGCTTAATGCTTGTCACTAGGGCCCGAGTGCCATGATTTTAGATCTGAACCTATTATGTTGTCGCCAATATATGTGTGTTTTAGATCCTATCTTGCAAGTTGTAGTCACCTACTATGTGTTATGACCCGGCAACCCCGGAGTGACAATAGCCGGAACCACTCCCGGAGATGACCATAGTATGAGGAGTTCATGTATTCACCACGTGTTAATGCGTTGGTCCGGTTCTTTATTAAAAGGAGAACCTTAATATCCCGTAGTTTCCATTAGAACCCCGCTGCCATGGGAGGGATGGACAATAGATGTCATGCAAGTTCTTTTCCCTAAGCACGTATGACTACATACGGAATACATGCCTACATTAGATTGATGAACGTGAGCTAGTCACATATCTCTCCGTGTTATAGCTGTTACATGATGAATCACATCCGTCACACTCATCCATCACCGATCCACTGCCTACGAGTCTTTTACTACTGGTTCTCACTACGTTACTTTGCCTAGGCTTGACCCTTGCTACAAGAGGGATTGGGCCACCTTGCTGCTGCTGTCACTTTGCTACTGTTGCTACTTATGTTACTTGTTACTTTGCTGTTGCTACTACTGTTCCTTGCTACTCCACTGTTACTTGTTGCAAGACTTTGTTGGCACTATCATCCCGTCAACAGGGCCTTTCCTGGCGCAGTTGCTGGGAATTGTCAAAGTTTTTACTAGCGCCATTGATACAACAGTTAGGAATAGTCTGCCTTGTCACCAGATCGTTTCTGGCTCCGTTGTTATCATACTACCTTGCTACTGATACTTTTCTTGCACACACTAATCTTTCAGGTGTGATTGAATTGACGACTCACCTGCTAATACTTGAGAATATCCTTTAGCTTCCCCTTGTGAGCGAATCAATAAATTTGGGTTGAATACTCTACCCTCGAAAACTGCTGCGATCCCATACGCTTGTGGGACATCACTTACCCGAATATTCTATCGGAAGTTGGGAAGAGCTTGAAGAAGCCTTCCTGTCTAATTTTCACGGAACATACGTCTGAGCACCGAACTCCTGCGACCTGAGCAACGTCATCCAAAAGGCGGGCGAGCGGCCAGAGAATTCTAGAATAGGTTCCTAACCAACAAGAACCAGATCGTGGACTATCTGGATGCCGAGGCGATAACCTCCTTCATAAACAATATCCGGGGCAAATGGCTGGCTCGCCAGCTCGGCCCGCTTTTGTGCGGGCGAGGACAATTGGCTAGCTCGACGCGGCTACAACACGGACGACCCCGACAACTCTGAAGTTTGGGATGGAAATGTCAAGCCAAGGAAAAACAAGACCAAACGCCGCCACCGTAACGGTGATGCGAATGACAGAGCCGTAAACGCTGGCTTCTGTAGTGTAGCTCAAAATCTAGAAAGCGGAAGAAACCCTTTAAAGACAGAAAAACCATCCATGAAAACCTCACCAATCATTTCACAAAAATCAGAGAATATAGCAGTCATACATCTTTGAAAGGTAGTAGGTGTGTTGCATAGTCCAAAAGGCATACATCTATAACCATAGGTTCCAAAAGGACAAGTAAGGTGGTTTTCTCTTGATCATATTGTGGCGTATTTGAGAGAAACGAGAATAACCATCTAGAAAGTGAAAATGTGTGTGCTTCGATAATCTTTCTAGCATTTGGTCTATGAAAGGTAAAGGCTAATGATCTTTTCTAGTAGCTTTGTTTAATTTTCTAAAATCAATTGCCATTCTATAGCCAGTCACAATTCTTTTTGGAATGAGTTCATTTTTATCATTAGGAACAATAGTAATAGCTCCTTTCTTAGGAACACAATGAATAGGACTTACCCATCTACTATCAGCTATGGGATAAATTATACCTGCTTCGAGAAGCTATCAACAACAGGTTTAGCATCTGGTTCCATACTAATCTTGTGCTGACACAGAGTGGGACTAATGCCCTTAAGATCATCAAGAGTATACCCAATAGTAGCTCGGTGCTTCCTTAACGTTTTTAACAATCTTTATTCTTCATGCTCTATAAGGTTAGCACTAATAATAACGAGATATATCTTCTTTTCATCAAGATAAGCATATTTCAAAGTGTTAGGTAATTGCTTCAATTCAAACACATGATCACCCTTGGGTGGAGGAGGACTTCCTAGAGTTTCAACATGCAAGTTGTGTTTAAGGATAGGCTTTTGCTCAAAGAACATATTATCTAGTTCATTTCTTTCACGCATATGCATATAATTTTCATGGTCTAGAAACTATTGTTCTAATGGATCAGTAGGAGGAATTGTAATAGAAGCAAGACCAATTACTTCATATTTAATTCGAAATTATTTATCATCGGGTTGTTTACTAAACTTGGAGAAATCAAAATCATGAGACATAACACCAAAATTAACACTGTGAGTTTCCTTTTTGCAATCTATTTGAGAATTTACAGTGTTCAAGAAGGGTCTGCCAAATATTATGGGACAAAAATCATCTTGTGGTGATCCAAGTACTAGAAAATGAGTAGGGTATTTTACTTTTTCACACAAGACTTCAACATCTCTAACAATCCCAAGTGGTGTGATGGTGTCTCGGTTAGCAAGTTTAATAGTAACGTCTATGGTTTCTATTTCAGTAGGTGCTATTTCATGAATAATTTCTTGATATAAGGTAAAAGGAATAGCACTAACACTAGCATCCATATCACATAAACCATGATAGCAATGATCTCCTATTTTTACTGAGACGGCACACATGCCAAAAACAGGTCTATTCTTATCTTTAGTATCAAGTATGGCAATTCTAGCAGCTTCGTCACAGAAATAAATAACATGCCCGTCAATATTATCGACCAAGAGATCGTTAACCATAGCAGTACTAGGTTCTACCTTGATTTTCTCAAAGGGTTTGGTTGTTTTAACATAACTTTTGTTAACCACCATTGAGCTTTAGCATGTTCCTTTATCCTAACTCGGAAAGGTGGTTTCTCAATATAAACAGTAGGCACAACTGGGTCAACATTGTAAATGATAGTTTCATCCTCAACTTTAATTGGTTCTTCAACTTTTTCTTTAATAGGTGGATGGTATTTAAACCATTTCTCTTTAGGGAGATCAACATGAGTAGCAAAGTTTTCACCCAATGAGGCTACTATCTCACAGTCAAGTCCATATTTAGTGCTAAAATCATTGAAATCATTGGTATTCATAAAAGATTTAATACTATCAAACTTAAGTTTTATACCTGACTCTTTACCTTCATTGAGTTCCCAATCTTCAGAGTTGTGTTCAATTATTTCCAAAATATCCCAATTGAGTTGAATAATCTTCTTCATAAAAGAACCATAATAAGAAGTATCGAGCATGGTTTGATCATTACGAGAAAGTGAGCATAAGAATTCGGAATAATAATTTCCCTCGGGAGCTCATGATTGGGGCATGAATATAACATTGACTTCAGCGTCCCCCAAGCTAGAGTGATACTTTCTCATTCATGAGGCCAAAAATTAATATAAAATTTCGATCACGATGGACAAGATGCATAGGATAATTTTTTGGTGAAACTCCAACTGCAATCGATTCCATTTCCAAGATCGTGTATCATCACATAGCCTATACCATGTCAATGCTTTTTCCCTTCATCTCTAGATAAACCTACAAGCTTAAATAATCCACAAACTTCAACCACATAGATTAGGTGCATATCGGAATGTTTTGTTCCATCCACACAGATTATGAGAGAAAAGGCATTAGAATTACTCCACCAAGTGGTAAAATGCGTAAAAACACTATAAATAATAGTAACAAAACATGATGCAAAATAGACTTATCAGTAGGCTTCCTGGTCGGTGATGGGGTTTGGATGAGATTAATCATGTAATCAAGTTAAGTTGATAGGGCTTGATCCCTAGTATCCATTATGTTCTGAGATTGATGTTGCTTTGACTTTGTTATGCTTAATGCTTGTCACAAGGGCCCGAATGCCATGATTTTAGACCTAAACTTATTATGTTCTCTCTGAATATGAAAATTGTTTAGATCCTATCTTGCAAGTTGTATGCACCTATTACATGTCTTGATCCGCATACCACTAGGTGACAATAATTGAGATTATTTTCGGTGATTGTCGTAGTTTGAGGAGTTCATGTATTCGCCATGTGTTAATGCTTTGTTCTGGTTCTCTATTAAAAGGAGGCCTTAATATCCCTTAGTTTTCAATAGGACTGTGCTACCACGGGACTGTAGGACAAAAAAAGCCATGCAAGTTCTTATCGCAATCACGTATGACTATATACGGAATACAAGCTACATTATATTGGTGAATTGGAGCTAGTTCTTGGTTTCTCTAGTGTGTACTATTACATGACTGATGTCATCCATATGTTTTCATTGTTGCACCATGGCCTACCCTTTACATATACTGAAACTTGCTAAGTTACTATCGTTGCTGTCACTTTTACTACTATTACTATTGCTGCTGTCACTGTCACTAGTGTCACAAAGTTGTTGATATCACTATTACTGCCACTACTATTATTTGTCGTGCTACTAAACCTTCGATGCAGAGATATCCCATGTGCGGTTGAATTAACAACTCGACTTTCAAGGCCGATAAATATTTTTTTGGCTCCCCTTGTGTCGAATCAATAAATTAGGGTGAAGTACT
The DNA here is from genome assembly GCF_904849725.1 of Hordeum vulgare subsp. vulgare. Lineage (NCBI taxonomy): Eukaryota > Viridiplantae > Streptophyta > Magnoliopsida > Poales > Poaceae > Hordeum > Hordeum vulgare. The sequence continues at coordinate 535,637,332 of NC_058524.1, read as the reverse complement.
ACCCGTGAAGAATGTCGCGATCCCCTATATTTGTGGGTTATCACAGTTCTAGAAAATCAAGAAAGATTTGTCTTATGTCACATGGGGACGTCGTTCAATATGCTTCTTTTGTACACGCTCATGTTGCATCGACTACCTTCATTTTGTGGATGAGACATCACTAAAAGCTTTTGCATGGCAGTGGCCACTGTTGTGCCTCCGCGTGCTGTTATCCTTTTTGGAACCGACGCCGGCCCGAGTTGGGTCGGCCTCCCGGTGTTTACCTTCACTTCCCAATGATCTTGTCGTGTCACTGGTCAACGTGTGATGGTTGCCGGTAGAATGGTCGAGTTGTGTGTTGATGGTTAGAGCGCTACCATAAGCTTGTCATGGGTTTGTTCATTATTGGCAATGACGGTGATCTTGGGTGACGTTCCTCTTCTTGGAGGCATTTCTTCAACCCCCCCCCCCCCCCCCCAAGACACACACCGCGAGACTTGATGTTTGTGTTGACACGTTTGAGCATTGTTGGTTTGCAGTTTCAGTGCCACCGATGTGCAATTGGAATCTTAGCTCGGTTGATGGGATCAAGTGAACATATGATCTCATAGTTCTTATACTACATTTGCTTCGTGCATATTTTGAGGTTCTTTCCCTTTTGAGTGCTTGTAATTTTGAAAGCTACCCCTGGCCATTATGACTTTATTATTTCAAATTCTGGCTCATTTGAGCATTTCATCGAAAGGGTCAAACAATATGTAATGAAGGACCACATTCTCACTAATTTTCTTGGGTTATTTTTTGTTTGAAACGGAGGCAAAAGATTTTCCTCATATCTTAAATAAGGAGGAGCAAGAGTTTGTTACAACACACCCAAGTTACGGCATGACAATTATTCTCGCAATAAGAAAAACCCTAGCTTCTTAGCCCCTGTTTTGATCCAAAGGTTGGCCTTGTCGACGATGAGGTTGAGCAAGATGTGCGGGGGAGCGCTCTTTTGCGTGAAGACCCTCGTGTTACGCTCGTTTCATATGACTCACCACACCAACATGGTGATCGAGGCCTTCACTTTTTGGGGTATTTTTCTTGGGCATTTTCTTGGGTATTTAGAGGATATGGAAAACATATGCATACATGCATTGTGTGATCATGTTGGCGGGGTGGCTTGCCAGCCCCCCTCGCCTTTGACACTTGTATTGCTTAGACGAAAAATTCTAAATACCAAGTTAGAAAGAATGTATTTCTAAAATAATGGAGGCACCACATTTCTCAAATTTATTACTTCAATTCAGTTATTTCTAGTCTTACATTTTTTCCCACAAAATTCTTTTTGGAACGAACTTATCTTACTATGTTCTTTGTCCATACATATCACCAACTATGGAGGTAATATATCCATAAAATACACATTATGATACATATTAATTAAAATAGGAGGGATCTAGTTAGTGTTGAATTAGGGGCTTGTAAGCTTCATTACAAATCCCTCCGATCTCAAATTATGAGATGTTCTAACTTTTTCTGGATCAGATGTATAAACAAGTTTCAATGTGTTTGTTTCTCGCATTTTAATCAGTATGTCATAGTCCATATTGAAATAGTCTCCAAATGCCTTATAATTCAGAACAGAGATGATTGCATTTAAGTGGTATATAGAAAATAAAGTAGAGCTCCCGGCTCTATTACTGGCAAAAGTATACTGTAGATCAGGTCCACACGTCTGTTTTGCATGTAGTGGTAGTGGACTCACGGTCACGGATGAGGAGTAGTAGTGTGGTTGTGATTCACAGATGTCAGGGGCTTTGTATGTGTCCATGTACTAGTGATGCTACCGTGGCTTCACCACATGAGCACTACACGTAGATGCGTGCTTTCTACCAGTGAACGTTTACATGGATTACCCTGAAAAAAGAAAAGAAAAGAAAAAACGTTTACATGTATGTGTACGCACCTAGGAGTAATGTCCCACCATCGATCCGTAGTCCGTCAGACTTTGATGATGCTTGGATTCAAGAGACTAAACTAGTATGACTAAAACTAGTCTCTTTAAGAAGCTAAAGTTCCAAGCATCCCTGACTAAAGAGAGGCTGAAACTAGTCTTGAGGCTAAAATCTTTTAGTCAGGGGTACCGCTATTAAAACGTGCATTAGTCCTCTCTCTCATCATTTAACTCCTCATGCAAGTTCTGGATTAGAGGGTTTGGAGGATAATAAATGCTCATTAACTTAATTTTAGTCTTTTTAATATTTGGATCCAAATATGGGTGAGACTAGCAAGTTTTTGTCTCATTACTTTTAGTCATTGGACTAAAACGTATTCAAGCACCCTCTTTGTTTTTCCAGGCAGCCAGACAGGCTAAAACATTTCCTAGTGTTGTAATTAATTTTGTACTATCTGGCAATCTTCTTGGAAAGTTTTGCTATTGAAGCTATGGATGTTACCTATCCTCATTCCTTTCCGTCCATCAGGCAATGCGGTCAACTGATTCCAGCAGTCTTCCTTCCAGGGGTAGATGCAAAGATCTTTCGGGCCGGAACTCTCTATGCACCGAGGAGAAACGAACCCATCAATGCTCATGACCGATCACGTCCATCCAATCGCTCATGGTAATATCGACTGATCACCGGACATCCATGCATGCATGCATGATCCATCGTCAGGAGCGAAGGCAGAGGCTGGGGATGCGAAAGTTATTCTCGAACTTGACACGGGCCAGCCGGAGCCGGGGACAGGACGTGATGGGCGCATGATACTGTTGATTTCACGTCATGCAGTCCGCCGATGCGCCCGGGTCAGTCAGTCAGTCGGCCATGGACGCGAGCGGAAACGCTCCGCGCGGCTTTCCTAGTCCAGGCACGCGTTAATGTGTCCGCGGTGCCGTTTCCGGCGCTTGGACGTGACCCATCACTGCACAGACTACAGGGGCGACCTCAAGGGCACAGCGTGAGCCGCGAGGAGAGAAAATTTGCCTCGCTTTTTTTCTTTGTTTTGCGTCAGTGGGTATATGGGGTGGTGCAGGTGCGACTTTTGTCTAGGGTTTTGGCTTGTTGCTCGGAAGGCAATTAATGTGTTTTCTTGGTTGAGCTGGCATGGATGGTCAATACGCGGCGAGCTTGTTAAGCTAGTCTATGGTTAGCCTGATTTGACCCTGGATTGTTTGGAGGTTTGCATTGGTGATGGAAGTGTCATTTTCAGTCTGCAATGCGCTAGGCCGGCGCAGAGGCCCTTGTTCGCTTTTTTCTGATCATCCGAGTCCAGGGCAAGGTAGGTTAATCTCCTAAACTTTGGACATTTTTCTAATGGATCTGTAACTATCTTCTCAAGATCTAGAACAATTTTATCTTAAACCTAAAACTTATTTTCTTAAACCTAGCACATTGTCTTGTTGAGGGTGTCCAGGACTAAGGGTCCTCAGGCCGCCGGCCTATCTCTACAGGCCGGATTTCTGGACTACTTCTGCGAGCCGATGACATACACGAGGAAGATTTCACAAGACTTGGTGATCAAGACAAGGACTCCTCTCCATCATCGTAGCCGACTAGGACTCTTGTTATCCTAGGCCTCCGGTGTGTTATATAAGCCGAGGCCAGACTACGTCTACATTATTAGGATTTAGACCACAATACACGATCTTGAGGTAGATCAACTCTAACTCTGTACTACTTCTTCAATACAACAAGAGCAAGACGTAGGGTTTTACCTCCAGTAAAAAGACGAGAATCTGGGTAAACACCGTCTCCTTCTTCCCCTGTAACTCATCGATCCAAGATCCACAAATCGGGACGCCTATCCGAGATCGGCCGATTTTGACACCCACATTTGTGCTTTCATTAAGAGTTCCGCTGTGTGATCAGCAGAAGGATTGATGGCTCATTTGTAGATTGATTGCAGTTTTTCCTGGACAACAAATCTATGTTCGTTATCCCAGTTTCCACGAGCGTCGCTTTGGCGATTATTTTGGTGGAATTGTACGGGATTGTATGTACAACAACTCTGCAAAATTTCTCGCAGTGGAGGAATCTACGGCGATCCACTGCATACCGGAGCCCTATCGAATCTGGAGGGGAATGTGGATGAGTTTAGGGCGAGGGTCCAGTATCCAGCTCACAAATCCGTTGAAACATCCCACCGTTCATCAGCTGCGGAATTCTATATCGATCACCCTTCAAAATTCCAGCCCAATCCGACCGCCCAAACTCCGGGAAATATCCGATGAGTACAATGAATTTCGGATCTGTTTTCTTCACGAAAACGAATCCGACCCGAGTTCATCTTTCTTCATGAACGGAGTTTTGGATATCATTTTTACCGGATTTTTTGAAGGTATTATGTGCTGTTCTGAAAACACATGCCCATAAATTCTAAGCCTTTTCCAAGGCAATCTTCACCACTACACTGGTGTGAAACCAGCCCGGCAACGTTGCCCCACGGCTGCTGACCTGCACTAGAAACATCATCGCTTCGCCGAGCCAAGGTCAATCTCATCGGATCAACACCTCAACGATCCAACCAAGCGTTCAGCATCGCAAGGGCCTAATAATCTCCGGAGAATCTTGTCTCCCACGGGTTGCAAGGGTCGGGCACGACTTTGCTTGATCAAGGCAGCATTGATCATGTCACAAATTCTGACCTGCGGTGGCATCATTGTGTCGTTGCTTCTTCAAGCCAACTTTCAACACGTCGACCTTCTTCGACACGTCGGCTGGTGTGGGGGCTCTAGCGCCGCCTTACCGAAATACTACGTCATCTCGGCTAGATCGGGGGGCTTCACCATCTCTTCATCAACCTGCTATGTGGACTTCGGCGTCACCGGCCGACCAGCTTCGCCATCTCAGCTAGACCGAGGGGCTTCGCCATCTCTTCATCAACCTGCTCCATGGACTTCGGCGTCACCGGTCGACCAACTTTGTCATCTCGGCTGGACTGAGGGCTTGGCCTTGCCACATCGGCTGTGCCGTATCGCAACTTCATCAAACCGAGCTCTTCGCTCGGGCACCTCAACGCTAAGGATATATTTTTTCTAATTATTTACTTCACTTAAGTTAATTAAGTAGAGGATTTTTATTATTATTTGATATTACTTTTGGCTTGCACTATTTTATGTGCACAGGTGATGGGCTCCGACTGTGTTAGACAGTCACCTCGACGCGCCGACGTCGTCCTCACGCCTCCGTCAACCGAATTGCGTCGTCGACATGGTCGACTAACATGAGGGTTTCGCCGTCACATTGCCGAACTACTCTGTCTCCTCGGCTGGACCTGGGGTTTCGCCTCGCCCTTCCGGAGTGTTGTTTTGTCACTTCATCATGTCGAGCTCTCAGTCGGCTACCTCGTGAGCAGCTTGGGGTTCTGACCTTGACCCAACAGAGGCTCCGCACTCGTCATCAACACCGAGCACATTAACGAGCTAAGTCGTTTTCATGCTCAGCATTCTTTGAAATTGTACTTCTTGTTCTGTTCAGCCAAGCATTATATTTATGTTAAACACAAAAGTTGTTTGTTAAAAACTTAGCTTGTTAAGAGCGTTGTTTGTTAAAAACACTTCCTTTACCCATGTTACCTAGGGTCTCTTAAAAATTTATGTGAGCCATTTTATAATAAATATTTTCTTCTTTATCGTTGCAAAGTCTTTTTCTACTACTCCTTTTTCCGACACGAGTGTTTGGTTAATAGCCGGTAGCCTAGTTTCTCTCTAAATCCGCTTGAGTTTAGTTTGCTAAACATGACTCGAAGAAACACTCTGTGCTCGGGATATGGAGGTTGAAGCCAAAGGCTCAGCCGCTTGAAGTGTCAGAGATTTGATGTATCATGTTGAAGCACGACCGAAGCACATATTAATTTTAAGACCAATTTTCGGATTGGCACCAAGAAATTTGATTTAGTTTGGAGCGTAATGTTTTTGCTAACGTTTTTTGTATTGCCAATCTTATGGCACCTTAACCTATTTATATGTTTTTCTTTCAGGAGGCGGGACGTCCTCTTGTTCAAGGTGTTCTGCATGGTGATTTTGTTCAGAGATTTTTTTCCGACCTACAATTCGGCATCTTCCGTATCGAGCTCCACCTCGGTGTTGTCAAAACACACTTAATGGATGAAATAGTTCCCGAGGAGTTACGATCCTAGGGTCGGCCATCTTGCCCAACCCAAGTCTCGGGGGCTACTAGTTATATAGCTCGTCACAGAATAAACTACATCAACCAGAAATTCTTTTCCGACCCGCAGTTCGGCATATTTTATGCCGATTTCCACCTTAGCGTTGTCAAAACGTACACAACAAGTGCAAAACAGTTTTTGAGGAGATTACGATCCTGAGGTTGGCTGGGTGCACCCAACCTGAGTCTCTTGGCTACTACACACTATGTTTCAATTCCTAAAGTTTGCTGCCGAGCAAGGAATTGATCCTCAGGATGATTTCGTGAATCGACGTGAGTCTCAGAGGCTACTGGGATCGGCGGTTTTATTTTTTTCCTTCAGGTGCATTACAGGTTTTAGATAGACATGCACCTTGTGGGCCACTGGCTATATATCCACAAAAATTCAGCCCATGACTCAGGTGGTGCACCTGCTGAGGAACGTTGCATGGGAAACAAAAAAATTTCCTACGTGCAAACACGATCTATTCATGGTGATGTCCATCTACGAGAGGAGAGATTCAATCTACATACCCTTGTAGATCGCTAAGCAAAAGCATTCAAGAACGCGGTTGATGTAGTGGTACATCTTCGTGATCCAATCACGAAACGTCCCGCGATCTCCCGATCAAGTGCCGAACGGACGTCACCTCCGCGTTCAACACACGTACAGCTTGGTGATGCCTTCACCTCCTCGATCCAGCGAGCGATGGTGAAGTAGCAGCCAGAGTCCTCCGGCAGCACGATGGCATGGTGAGGTGTTGGTGGTGACAGCTCAGCACGGCTTTGTCGTGGGGTGTTTGGAGGAGAGAACTACGAGAGAGAGGAGGTGCAGAGCCGTGGCAAGATTGTCGTGTGGCTGGCCTCTCTCTTCCTCTCTATATATAGGGGGAAGGGAGAGGGGAGGGCGCCCTAGGGTTTCCCCTTAGGGGTCGGCGGCCAAGTGAGAGGAGGGGCTGCGACTAGGGTTGGGTGGCCCTTCCCACTTTGGTGCCTTGCCACCCAAGTTAGGCTGGCGGAGCCCCAAGGAGGAGCCCACCCCCTTCGACTGAAGTGGGTTGGGGAGAGGGGCTGCGCCCATCCCCTGGGTGGGTTGCGGTGCCCCCTCTCCTTGGCCCATGAGGCCCCCAACAATTTTCGGGGCCTCCCGAAATCCCTTTTGGCACTCCGTGAATCCCTCGGTACCCCTCAGAACACTTCCAGACTCCGATGACCTTCATCCTATATATCAATCTTCACCTCCGGACTATTCCGGAGTTCCTCGTCACGTCGGGATCTCATCCGGGACTTTGAATAACCTTCGGTCACCGACAATATGACTGAATTATGCTTATATCGTCATCGAACCTTAAGTGTATACACCCTACGGGTACGAGAACTATGTAGATATGATCGAGACACTCTCCGGTCAATAACCAATAGCGGGACCTGGATGCCCATATTGGTTCCGACATATTCTACGAAGATATCTTTGTGTTGGGAAACGTTGCGTGGGAAACAAAAAATTTCCTACGCACATGCAATACCTATCCATGGTGATGATTATCTACGAGAGGGGAGAGTGAATCTACATACCCTTGTAAATTGCTAAGCGGAAGCGTATATAACGCGGTTGATATAGTGGAACATCTTCGCGATCCAAATCGCATCCCGTCCCACGATCTCATCACGATCCTCCCTGTGATCCCATCCCGATCCATCCCGATCTAGTGCCGAACGGACGACACCTCCGCGTTCAGCACACGTACAGCTCGATGACGATCTCCACCTTCTTGATCCAGCAAGAGGGGTGGAGAGGTAGATGAGTTCTCCATCACGGCAGTGTGGTGGTGGTGGTGGTGTACTAATCCAGCAGGGCTTTGCCTAAGCACCGCCGAACTAGACTAGAGGAAGAACTATGATCTAGAAGAAGAGGGAGCACGTGGCTGACTTCTGTGTCTTCAAAAACCCTCAATAACTCTAGTATATATAGGAGGAGGGAGGGAGGAGGTTGCGACCTAGGGCTGGCCCTTTTCTTTGGCCGCAAGGAGGAGAGGAGGAGTCCTCCTCCCATCCTAGTAGGATTAGGAATCCTCCTCCCACTTGTAAACTCTTTCCACCTTTTGGCTTTTAGCCTTATCCCTCCACTCCAGCGGCATGGGCCCTTAGAGGAGGCTTAGACCAGGCCACCAGGGGATGGTCTGCCTCCTCTCACAGCCCATGAAGCCCTTGGGTCGTCACAACCCTCCCGGTGGTCCCTCGGTAACCTCCCGGCACTCCCGGTACACTACCGATGAGCCCGAAACTTTGTCGGAGACCAAAACAGGACTTCCTATATATCAATCATTACATCCGGCCCATTCTGGAACACCTCGTGACGTCCACGATCTCATCCGGGACTCCGAACAACCTTTGGTCACCAACATACATAACTCAACTAAACCGAACATCACCGAACCTTAAGTGTGTAGACCCTGCGGGTTCGAGAACTACGTAGACATGACCTGAGATATTCTCCGGTCAATAACCAATAGCAGGACCTAGATGCCCATATTGGCTCCTACATATTCTACAAAGATCTTTATCTGTTGAACCCTTTGTCCATCGGTATGTTACTTGCCTGAGATTCGATCATTGGTATCTCTATACCTAGCTCAATCTCGTTACCGGCAAGTCTCTTTACTCGTTCCGTAATACAAAATCCAGTGACCAACTCCTTAGTCACATTTCTTGCAAGCTCATTGTGATGTTATATTATCGAGTGGGCCCAGATATACCTCTCCGTCATACGGAGTGACAAATCCCAGTCTCGATTCACGCCAACCCAACACACACCCTCGGAGATACCTGTAGAGCACCTTTATAGTCACCTAGTTACGTTGTGACGTTTGATACACACAAGGCCACTACTAGGGCCCCCGCGCTACTGCTACGATGCTACGACTAACTTTTAGCAGTACCGCGGGTCCTACCTGTGCTATTACTGCTTCTGCTAGTAGTAGCGCGGTTTCCACCCACGCTACTACTACTTAGATGTAGCGTGGGTAAGGGTCCCGCTCTACTACTAACTAATTAGGAATTAAAATAAATAAATTCATCCAAGGCTGTTGCTGTTGCTGGGCATCAACGTCCTCTCCATCCAAGGCTGATGCTAGTCCTGGTGGGGATGAAGTCGTCCATGGTGATTGTTCTTCCCCACCCAACTCATCCTCGCACCTCTCCTTTGCTTCTACTACAAAAGAATAGAAAACGATTAGAAGACAAAGAGAGAGAGAGAGAGAGAGATTGAGAGGAGTAGGAAGAGCAACTAACCATTTGTTGTGTCCATGGCGGATCTCGCCTCTGCCATGGATGGCGCTCTGCTAGATCTCCCACTCGTCCAACAGAAGAGAAGGAGGAGGAAGTAGGGGTATGAGGTTGTGGTGGGAGTGTAGGTTGCCGGATTTGGGGGAGGCGATGAGGTGTGAGGCCGGTGGTGGCAGTGGGTGAGGAAGGGAATCACGGGTGGGAGGGAGAAGCGGAATCAGGAGAGTGTGGGTTTCGATTTGTGACTCGTTGGGCACCATCGAGGATGAGGTGTGCTTGGGCAGGATCACCATGGGAGAGCATATGGAGACATGGGGGAGACTGAGGGAGAGAGGAGGGATTCAGCCGAGGATATGTGTACTTCACCTACCTTGTTCTTAGTAGTAGCGAGGGGTATAAACTCGTGATGACTGTGATCTGCATTGGGTTTTCTGTGAATAGGAACGGGTTATCGCAACACAATGCAGGTAAGTATTTCACTCAGTTATGAAACCAAGGTTTACTGAACCAATGGGAATACCAATCCTCAATTGTCTTCAGCGACTGCACACAAAGAAACAAACAACTTGCACCCAATGCGGGCAAGACGGTTTTCAATCCCTTGATCTCGTTATTTGCAAGCAAATGAGGTGTGTAGAGAATTGTTGATGATTGTAAATTGGAAAATAAAATAATGGCAGCAAGGTAGTAGTAGCGTTTGTAAACATACAAGTGAATAGACCCGGGGGCTGTAGTGTTCCCTAGTGGCATCTCGCATGGCAAAGGAGTATGGTGGGTAAACAAATTACTGTTGGGCAATTGATAGAACAGCAAATAATTATGCGATTTTCACAGCAATGATCATGTGTATATAAGCATCACGTCCATAAGGAAATGGGCCGACTCTTGCCTGCACCTATTACTATTACTCCACTTCAAGAGTGCTTCTATGCTTGCCTCTCTACGTATTAAGTAAAAACAGAGTAATGCTTAGAGAACAATGACATGGTGTAGACAAAGTAAACTCAATTAATATGAATAAACCCCGTCATTTTATCCTTAGTAGCAGCAAAACAAAGACATATCTTGTCCCCTTCTGTCACTAGGATCATTTTATCCTTAGAAGCAGCAAAACAAAGACGTATCTTGTCCCCTTCTGTCACTAGGATATAAAAATTCACCAAGTTGAACCTACTACAACGCACCACACCCAGTGAAGAAATATTAATCTAGTTGTCCAAACTATCTCAATAGATCCGAGAGCATTACAAAGCTATGATGATCATGCAATTAATAATCATAATAATGAGTGGTGACTCAAATACTTTTCATGAATAATCCGAACATAAACCCACAATTCATCGGATCCCAACAAACATACCATACATAGTGATTACATCGGATAGATCAAAGTGAAGATGCAATGAACATGGTATTGAAGATCATAAGAGAGAGAGATTGCCATCTAGGTACTACCTACGGACCCGTAGGTGTGTGGTGAACTACTCACACATCATGGTGAGGGCATCAAGGTTGATGTAGAGGCCCTCCGTGATTGATCTCCCCTCTGGCAGATCGCTGGAACGGAGGTTTAGATGGCCTCCCGTCGGAACAAAGACTTCTGGAGGTGGAAAAAGTGTTTCGTGAGTGCTCTTAGGGTTTTTGGAATATTTGTGAATTTATAGGCCAAAGAGGGACGTCGGGAGGCACGAGGGGCGCGGCCAAGTCCCGGGTCGCGCCCTGTTGCCTTGTTCCTCCCTCATGCGGTCTCTCGTCCACTTCTGATGCTTGCAGGTCTTCATATAGTCCAGAAAAATCAGATTAAAGTTTCGTGGCATTTGGACTTCATTTGGTACGGTAAACCTGCAAAGCAAAAAACACGCAGAAAACAGGAACTGGCACTGGGTCAATAGCTTAGTGCTCAAAAATATTATATATTGGTATATAAATGCTCAAAATTTATCCTAGAATGATAATATATCAGCATGGAGCAATAAAAAATTATAGATACGTTGGAGACATATCAGCATCCCCAAGCTTAATTCCTACTCGTCCACGAGTAGGTAAATGATCAAAACGGAATTTTTTCATGTGACATGCTATCCATAATGTAATCTTCTGTATGTATGATCACTAAGAAATGATGAATTAATAAACAACAACATAATAATATTTATTAAGTATAAGCAACACAATTAATGATTTTCAAAGTATACGATCCTAAAAGAATGTTTACCCCCTATTCATCTTTATTGTATTAGCAAGGCATGACTCCGTCTTCACCACATAAATACAAATGTTAAGAACCATGGTGTTCAAGTCAGGCAATTGGATCGCACTTTTTCAATATGCATCAACTTTTTATTCTTGACGCAATACATGAGCATGAACCATTGGACATAGCATATAGGTGGAATAGAATATGGTGGTAGATATCAAAGGGGTAAAAAGTGGAGAAGATAATCTCACATCAACTAGGCGTACCAACGAGCTATGGAGATGCCCGTCAATAGATGTCAATGCAAGGAGTAGGGGTTGCCATGCAAATGATGCACTCGAGCTACAAGTGTATGAAATCTCAACTGAAGCTAAGTGGGGTGTGCATCCAACTTGCTTGCTCATGAAGACCTAGGGCGTTTGAGGAAGCCAGTCATTTTAATAGACAAGCCAAGTTTATTATGATAAGATAATTCCCACTAGCATATGGAGGTGACATCACAGGAGACTCCCGCTATGAAGATCATGGTTCCACTTTGAGGCACAAGTGTGGTAAAGGATAGTAGAATTGTCCCTTCTCTCTTTTTTCTCATTTTTATATGGTGGGGTTTTCTCTTTATTTCTTTCTTTTTGCCTCCCCCATAACTTTTTTATATATGGTGGGCTCATTTGGCCTCCCCCATTTGATTTATTTTTCGTCCGGAGTCTCATCCCAACTTGTGGGGGAATCCTAGTTTCCATCATCCTTTCCTCACTGGGACAATGCTCTAACAAGGATGATCATCACACTTTTATTTACTTACAACTCAATATGGAGAACTGATAGGAAGATATGACTCTCTGAGAATGCCTCCGGCAGTGTATCGGGATGTGCAATGATCTAGCGTGACATGTATCAAAAACATGGCGGAAGGTGGCTTTGCCACAAATACTATGTCAGCTCTATATGATCATGCAAAGCAATATGACGATGAACGAACTAGTCATGTGAAGTGATGATGGAATTTGCATGGAAATATATCTCAGAATGGCTATGGAAATGCCATAGTAAGTAGGTATGGTGGCTATTTTGAGGAAGATATAATGAGGCTTATGTGCAACAGAGCGTATCATACCGCGGGGTGTGAAAGCACCGGCGAAATTTGCACCAATCCTCAAGGTGAGAATGGGGTATGCACGGTACCAAAGAGGCTAGCAAATATGAGAAGGTAAAGATGTGTATGTCCAAGGTTTCACATTAGTCATAAAGAACTCACATACTTATTGTGAAGTTTTATTAGTTTTATGACACATCAAAGCACTACTAGCATGCCGCAAGGGAGGGGGTTGGTAGGAGTTAACTGTCGCGCGCCCCCGACTCGAGGCAACACTAGGATTTTAACGAGGAATAAGAATGCTCACACATCCTCATCATGCCTCTTTAATATTTAGATGAACAACAAGTTAACACCACTTTAATCCCGACATCTATATGAATCAACAATTATGGACTTACACCTTTTTCATATTACCATATCAATGTCCTTAACTCACAATTTCTCTATGTGTGCTACATGATGGTTTTGATTATCATTCATTAAGTGCCTATTATTTTTGGACTAGTCTTATGACCCATGCAAATTACCGTCACTGTTTATTCAGCTCTCAAACAAATATAAGTGAAGAACGAGAGCATATTATTTCTATATAATCTACACGTCACCGTGCTCGAAAAGATATAAGTGAAGTACTAGAGCAACTCCCAAGCTCAAAAGACATAAGTGAAGCACATAGAGTATTCTAGCAAATCATAATGAACGTTAGTCTCTATCTAATAGGTGTGTCCAGAAAATGATGATTGTGACAAACTGAAAGTAAAAGCAAACGACTCTCCAAGCAAAACACATATCATGTGATGAATAAAAATGTAACCCCAAGTGACATACCGATGGTTTGAGACGAAAGAGGGGATGCCATACAGGGCATCCCCAAGCTTAGACGCTTGAGTATTCCTTAGAATAATATTTCGGGTGCCTTGGGCATACCCAAGCTTAGGCTCTTGCTACTCATTATTCCATGGTCCATCATGATCACACTCAAAACTTGAAAACTTCAATCACACAAAAGTCAACAAAACTTCGCGAGATCCGTTAATATAAGAAACATATTGCATACTTTAGGTCCTGTTATAAATTGATTCTTAACTTATAATTTCATAATAGGTACTATATTATAACTTATACATGACTTATACGCCCCCATATAATCCATAGCATCATCAAAACAAGCAAACTATGCAGGCAAAACATAATCTTTTTAAAACAGAAGAGTGTGTAGCAATCTGTAAAGATCCCATACTTCTGTAACTCTAAATATCTGAAAAAATAGGACAACATGGAGAATTTATACAATAATACCGTGCAAAAATTTCAAGAATTTAACACGCCCAACTTAGAATTAAAAATTTAGCACTCGAGACGAAAGTTTCTGCTTTTGCACAACATCAATCATACTCATCAAATAAGTTATCCTAAAGGCTTTACTTGACAAAAACACTAATTGAAACATAAAAACATAATCAATAGAGAGGCAGTAATCATTTCAACAAAAAATAACGGAAACTAAAAAGCAAAAATTAAGATAAGTATTTGGTTGCCTGCCAATAAGAGCTATTGTTTCATGCCCCTAGCTAGGCATAATGCATAATTTCAAGTGTTATAATAATCATGAAGACGGTCCGTCATGCTATAATCATATTCCCTCCTTTCAGCAGCAAGTTTCCTAATTGTAAGGCAAAATTAATTAAAGGGACCAAATTACACAACATTAGGATCCGTGTGATCTACCTCGGGAGGAGTGGAAGGCTCCTCCTTAGGTTTCTCATAAGTAATGATCAACTCCTCATTGTATAGGTTTCGATAAAGGTATTTCCTTAATTATTTCTCAAGCTCATAGCCCAAACCAAGTTTTGGTACATGAAATTGATCATTGTGTTCGGAAATCTTATCGACTAGAACATTAGGTGGGACCTTCTTTCTAAAGTTTTCCTCATAAGAAACATAGTCTGTGGACCTCAATTTTCTTATTTCCAATCCATAAAGAACTCCCTCTATGGGAGGGCACTCACCATTAATCCTATAATGAGAAAATATATCTTTAGCCTCTTGCATGATTTCATTAAATTCCTGAACCAGAAACATGGTGGCTAGACGTTTAGTAGAGGTTTCCTAAATATTTGGGAATTCTAGGAACAACCATTGTATAAAGGGATGCATATGAATAAATTGTCTTTCCAATTCTACTATGAGCAAACGTATAGCATCCGCATAACTTGGAGCCTCCTATCAATGGTAAAGATCCCATAAAAGTGAAAAAATCTTGAATCACACTCTTCCCAATAATATTACCACTACCTATGCGGAGATTCTTTGTTTCCATGATTGGTTCATCCGCAAGGTTATCAAGTTTTCCTTTAGCAACTTCATAAAATTTCTTTTAGCATGTTCATCACAAGATAAGTTGGATTTTCAAAGGCTTCCGCAATAGAAGCGGGAGCACCACTAATTTCAAACAAAGACATGATGGCAACTGCAAGGAAGACAAGTAAACTAGCAAGCGACGAAGTAAACTAGCAACAAGCAAAGGTAAATATTTTTTTAATTTTAATTTTATATGAAAAACTAAATATAAAAGAAAATAAAAAGAAGAACAAGTGAATGAAAATTTGTGAGAAGCTACTTGATAGTTGGTGATGGTATTCCCAGGCAAAGGCGCGAGAAATCCTTCTTTATGCTTGTGATCTGCGTTGGGTTTTCCATGAAGATGAACGGGATATCACAACACAATGTTGGTAAGTATTTCCCTTAGTTACAAAACCAAGTTTTATCGAACCAATAGGAATACCAATCCTCAACCATCTTCAGCGACTGCACACAAAGAAACAAACAACTTGCACCCAACGCGGGAAGAGGGTTGTCAATCCCCTTGAGCTCGTTATTGGCAAGCTAATGAGGTGTGTAGATAATTGTTGATGATTATAAATTGCAAAATAAATTAAAATACAAATAATGGCAGCAAGGTAGTAGTAGTGTTTGTAAAATATATAAGTGAATAGACCCGGGGGCCGTAGTGTTCCCTAGTGGCATCTCTCATGGCAAAGGCATATTGTGAGTAAACAAATTATTGTTGGGCAATTGAGAGAACAACGAATAATTATGCGATTTTCATGGCAATGATCATGTGTATATAGGCAAATAGGCCGACTCATGCATGCACCTATTACTCTTACTCCACTTCAAAAGCGCTTCTATGCTTGCCTCTGTACGTATTAAGTAAAAATAGAGTAATGCTTGGAGAACAATGACATGATGGAGACAAGCTAAACTCAATTAATATGAATAAACTCCATCTTTTTATCCTTAGTAGCAGCAACACAAAGACGCATCTTGTCCCCTTCTGTCACTAGGATATAGAAATTTGCCAGGTTGAACCTACTACAGTGCACCACTCCCACTAAAGAAATATTAATCTACTTGGCCAAACTATCTCAATATATCATAGAGCATTACGATGCTATGATGATCACGCAATTAAGAATCATAATAATCATAAGTGACTCAAATACTTTTCATGAATAATCATAACATAAACCCACAATTCATCGGATCCCAACAAACACATCGTACATAGTGATTACATCGGACAGAGCAAATCGAGATGCGATGAACATTGTATTGAAGATCATAAGAGAGAGAGATTGCCATCTAGGTACTGCCTACGGACCCGTAGGCCTGTGGTGAACTACTCACACATCATGGTGAGGGCAGTAAGGTTGATGTAGAGGCCCTCCGTGATTTATCTCCCCTCAGGCAGATCGCCAGAACAGAGGTTTAGACGGCCTCCCGTCGGAACTGAGATTGTGGCGGCGGAAAAAGTGGTTCGGGAGTGCTCTTAGGGTCTTCAGAATATTTGTGAATTTATAGGCCAGAGAGGGACGTCGAGAGGTATCCAGGGGGCACAAGCCATCAGGGCGGGACCAAGCCCGGGGCCGCGCCCTGTTGGCTTGTGCCTCCCTCGGGCGGCCTCTTGTCCACTTCTGATGCTTGCAGGTCTTCATATAGTCCAGAAAAAATCCATATTCAAGTTTCATGGCATTTGAACTTCGTTTGGTAGGGTAAACGTGCAAAGCAAAAAACACACAAAAAACAGGAACTGGCACTGGGCACTGGGTTAATAGGTTAGTGCTCAAAAATATTATGAATTGGTATATAAATGCCCAAAGGTATCCTAGAATGATAATATATCAGCATGGAATAATAAAAAATTATAGATACGTTGGAGACGTATCAACCCGCGCTACTACTCTCAACTTAGTAGGAGCGTTGGTTTATACCCTGTGCTACTACTATTGCATGTCCCTAGGGGGCATGGTTGAGACCACTTAGTAGTACCGAGGGGTAAAAAACCACGCTACTACTATCAACTTAGTTGCAGGGAGGGGTAAAAACACGCGCTACTAGTAAGTACCAGTAGTGAGGGGGTAAAAACACGCGCTACTAGTAAGCGTCTATCTATAAGCTTTTCCCTAGTAGTGGACATTCCTCCGATATCCGGGAGTTGCATGATCTCATGGTCATGGGAATAGATACTTGATATGCAAAAAACAATAGCAATAAACTAACACGATCACATGCTACGTTCATATTTTGGGTCTTGTCCATCACATCATTCTCCTAATGTTGTAATCCCATTATCAAATGACAACTCATGTTTATGGTTAGGAAACCTTGACCATCTTTGATCAACGAGCTAGTCCTTAGAGGCTCGCTGTCGGGACCCCGATCCTAAGTCATAGGAATCCAGCCTGTAACACATCGCATCCCTTTGCGGTCTCACGCACGGTTAACTCCACGGCTGCAGCCTTAACTTAGCCGGGACCGTTTGCGTCTTTTGACTCACGTATGCAATAGTGTCGCTAGCATTCCAATGTCAAAGAACCCGGATCGACAAGTCTAGTCACAAACCAAAGTGGCAGTACCGCACAAGGACAGGCATACATGACCCAACAAAGCAGGTGGCGGTCACCAGCGAGTGTAGACGAGTCGTAGCAAGCTACAAGGACTCTATTACATCGCATGACATTTCCCGAAAGGGGACAGACACAAGAGCTAAGAAGGACACATGCCGGTCAACCAATGTGTCCGGAGTAGCCATTGAAGGACACATGTCTTGACAATTTTATGAGTAGCCATTGAAGTTATCTATGAACAACATATGTCTCCAAGTAGTCCATATCCGCGGACGCGGCTATTCGAATAGATCATAGCCCTGCACGGGTGTACTTCGTCACACACGCTCTCGACACTTATCGCCATGTGCACGTCCTGCACCTCGGCAACCTTCAAGCGGAAGCCCAGCGAGGGAGTCGGCCACGACCGTTAACCACACTAGTACCTAGTCCAGGTTTATCGCCTATCTGAGAGTAACCCGTACAGAAGTCCGGCCGAGGTTTCCGCCACGGCCTCAAACGATGTGCGCAGGGTTTCCAAGCCCACCATCCGGGTGCCACTTGGTACACCGTGCCACTGCCTACCGCATCATAGCCCACCTCTCAGGTTAGCACTATGGACGGCCTCCAGCATGACTATAAACACCAGAAACTACTTGCAACTCCTGGACCGAGTACTAAGCGATTAATAAGTCGAGAGGGTCAATTAAGTATCCCAACGTGTGGTAGTATCTAGTCTTGGATTTCATACACGGAACTCAGTTCCTAAGGACGGTTCCAATGAAACAACCTGCCATGTACTCCTACACAGCCTTTCACCGGTACCTTTACCAAATCAGGTTCAACACACAGCCTTTGCTTACCGAACACGTTCTCACAATTCTGTTCATCTCCCAGATGACAGACCATACACAACTCTAAGCATAGCATGCATAGCAGGATAAGGCACATCATGGCTCAAGCAACTACCAGGTATGCTAGGTTGCAAGGTTCGGCTATTTACTGTGACAAGGATAGGTCATGCAAAGGAAGTGGGTTCAACTAACGTGGCAAAAGCAGTTGAAGCATTTGATCCTAATGCAATAAGTAAGTGCACGAGCAAGAACATGGGATTTATCGGGATGATCAAAATGGTTGCATGCCTTGTTGCTCAGAGCAGTGACAATATCCGTCAAACGGATGTTCGGTAGAATCCGGGGGAGCGGAGCCTACCGAAAGGAATGACAACAATCAATAACAAACATATGCAATCAAGGTGATGCATGAGCATGGCATGAGAATGCAAGGTAATATACTAATATAGCTAGCATGTATTAGGTTTGAAGTTGATTTGAATCAAATTCAAATATCACTTCAAACGAGGTATTCTCGGATACCATTTTAATTGATTCGACCTGATGCTCAGATCAACTTGATGTTAACATGCATGGAAGGACATATTAGGTTACTGGTTTGTAATTAGGATAGTATTTGATCATGTCAATCATAGTGAAAGTTAAATATTTTCCATATTCCATTTATAAAGTATTTATAAGAATTGACTTATTCATTAAACTACATGTTTGGATTCTGTAACATTTTCAAACATGTTTGAAAACGGCATATTCAGATTCCTTGAATTTTTCTGATACTTTTTCATATATGAATTATTTTCATTGGAGTTACAGATTAATTTCTATGAATTTTTGAAGTTTTAAACATTTCTGGAATTATTTTTATACTGGAAAATCCCTTTATTGCGTCAGCCTGACATCAGCAGGTCAACTGACCTGATCAGGTCAAACCTGACAAGGGGGACCCATTGGTCAGCCTCTCACGGGCTAATCCCGCGCTGACCAGCCCCTAAGTGGGTTTGACTTGGCCTTGGGCCCACTGTCAGTGAGAGATTAAGCTTAAAACTTCTCGATTAGGCTGGCCACGTCGGCCCTCGCCGGAGCCTAGCTGGCGGCGACCAGATCCGCGGGAGAACCTCGCCGGAGACACGCTAAAACGTGTTGTGGTGCTCGGAAAAGAATGCTGAGAGCACTTGAGTGATCTCCAGGCTCGACCACATCCAGCGCTGGCCTCAGAGAGAGCTATAGGTGGCCGGAGTAAGCCGGCGACGAGCCGGGGCGGCTGCCGGGGTACGGGTTCGATGGTCCAGTGGCTAGGGGGCTCGAATCCGAGGGGAAAGAGAGGGGAAATGACTGCAGGCTCACGGGGAGTGCAGAGCAGGGCTTAGACGGCTCGGGGAAGGGCTGTTGCCGGCGTTTCACCATCGATTTGCCGGCGACCGAAGGTTGAAGACGATAGCGTTGGGGGCGTTGCAGAGCTCGGGGAGACATCGGCTGTTGCAGAGAGAACCAGCTCGACGAGGCGAAGCTGCTGGACTACTCGGAGGGAGGTTCCTGTGGCTAGAGGCGTGGCGGCTCGAGCTTGAGCTCGTGGCAATGGCGGCAGAAGGAGGGAGGAGAGATCCGAGAGGAGGGGGGAACTGGAGCTGGGGAATGGATAGGGACGACCTCGGGGGGGGACATCCCCGTTGTCGCGCTATCCTGGGGGGCTCTGGAGCTCGCCACGGCGAAGCAGGAGGTGGAGGGGGCCACCGTGGTCGATCTCCCCTCTACCAGAAGGCAGAGGAAGAGGACGACCGTGCCCCTGGTGGGCTCGGCCTCCTCAGGCGACAGGTAAGAGTTTTCTCATTCTTTCTCTTTTGTTTTTTTCTGATTTGTTTCTGTTTTGCTATTTCATTAACTTGCTATTTATTTCAGCTCCCAAATAGTTTGTAAAAGCTATTTTAAACATACCAGAATATTTGTTGGAATATATCCAACCATTCAATATTTTTGAAAGTTTAAAGTTTCTGATTTCAAATTTAAAACTTGAAACCAGTAGCTTTTTGCATATATTTAAAAATTCTTAAAATGTCAAGAAAAGGTTTTCTTCATTGCTTATATACTTTCATGATTTATCAGAAAGACTGAACTTTTCTTGAGGTCATTTTGAGTTCATTGATTTTAACTAGTTTGAATTTTCCTTTATTTGAGAAGTGGCTAGGGTTTTAGCATTTTCCTTCACCACTTGCTTTATTCTTGTTGAAAATTTCCTAGATGCAATGCAAAGAAAACATGAGCACAAAGCTAACTTGCTTAAGGTGTCAGGGATGTGACAACTCACCCCCACTCAAAAGAATCGCGTCCCGAGATTTAGAAGTCATCGGGAATAACGCAGGATACTCAAGTCGGAGACGATCCTCTCTTTCCCAAGTTGCCTCCTTTTCAGAATGATTTGACCATTGAACTTTAAGAAACTTGAGGTTTCGACGTCGATTGGTACGCTCAGCTTGATCAAGAATACGCACGAGGTATTCTCGGTATGAAAGGTTATCTTGGAGATCAAGCGTTTCGTGGTCCACTTCACGGATAGGATCCGAAAAGCAACGCCTGAGTTGCGAGACGTGGAAGACATCATGAACCTTGGAAGGATGCGGAGGAAGTTCCAACTAGTAGGCAACTTCTCCTCGTTTGGCAAGAATGCGAAAAGGACCAATGTAACGAGGAGCCAACTTGCCCTTGATACCGAATCGATGGGTACCCTTCAAAGGTGTAACCCGAAGGTAAGCCTTCTCGTCAACTTCAAAGGTCACAGCCTTATGATGACGATCATATTGGCTCTTTTGACGAGACTGGGCTGTTTTCAACTTTTCACGAATAATGCGAACCTGCTCTTCTGCATCCTGGATCATGTCCGGGCCAAAGAGTTGCCTCTCCTCGGTTTCTGACCAATTAAGAGGTGTTCGACATCTTCGTCCATAGAGAACTTCAAAAGGAGCTTTGCCCAAGCTTGATTGATAACTATTGTTATAAGCGAATTCGGCGAATGGAAGGCACTTCTCCCAATTCATACCGAACGATATAACACAAGCTCGGAGCATATCTTCTAGGATTTGATTCACTCTTTCTACTTGACCACTTGATTGGGGATGGAAAGCAGTGCTAAAAGACAAATGAGTCCCCATGGCATTCTGAAAACTTTCCAGGAAGTGAGAAGTAAAGATACTCCCACGGTCCGAGTTAATCTCCAGGGGAACACCATGAAGAGACACTATTCGAGAGATATATAACTCTGCTAGCTGGCTAGCTGTTATACTCTCACGAACGGGAAGAAAATGAGCCACTTTGGAAAGACGGTCAATGACCACAAAGATAGCATTATTTCCTTTCTTGGTCTTGGGAAATCCGGTAATGAAATCCATACTAACTTTATCCCATTTCCATTCAGGAATAGCTAGAGGTTGAAGGGTGCCAGCATGCCTTTGATGTTCTGCCTTAACTCGACGACAAACGTCGCAGTTAGCAATGAACTCAGCAATTTCTCTCTTCATCCTAGTCCACGAGAACCTCTGGCGTAGGTCCTGATACATCTTAGTACTACCGGGATGAATGGTGAGAGGAGAATCATGAGCCTCCTTAAGGATCAATTGCCGCAGACGTTTGCTCTTAGGAACCACTAAACAGTTCTGAAAGAACACGACACCTTTCTCATTGATGGAGAATTCCCTAGCGTTGCCGCTAGCAATATTCTCATTGATCCGGGATATACCCTTATCATAAGACTACACGGCTATGATTTGATCCCTAAGAGTAGGCTTTGCCACCAGGATAGAAAGGAATCCTTGAGGAACAATATGAAGATTCAACTTCCGAAAGTCCTCATAGAGATGTGGTTGACCTTGTTGTAGCATCAAATTGTTACAATAAGATTTACGACTTAGTGCATCAGCCATAACATTGGCCTTCCCCGGGGTGTAAGTTATCCCTAAGTCATAATACGAGATCAACTCAACCCACCGTCTTTGCCTGAGATTCAAATCCGGCTGGGTGAAGATATATTTCAGACTTTGGTGATCAGTGAATATTTCGCAATGGTTACCCAAAAGGTAATGTCGCCAGGTTTTTAGTGCATGGACCACAACTGCAAGCTCAAGGTCATGTGTGGGATAATTATCCTCATGTGGACGCAACTGTCGAGATGCGTATGCGATCACATGACGATCTGGCATGAGAATGCAACCTAATCCTTGTCGCGAGGCGTCGCAATAGATAACAAAGTCCTTAGAAAAATCTGGTGGTAACAACACAGGTGCGGAAGTCAGGCGTCTTTTTAGTTCCTGAAAACTATGCTCACACTGTGGTGTCCACTCGAACTTTTTATCCTTCTTGAGGAGTTCAGTTAGAGGCTTTGCAACCTTGGAGAAATTCTCGACAAAGCGGCGACAATAGCTCGCTAGACCAAGAAAACTCCTAACTTGCTTAACCGATTCAGGTTGAGTCCAATCAAGGACAGCTTGAACTCTCTCGGGATTGACAGCAATACCCTTACCATAGATTACGTGACCTAGATAGGTCACTTCTGGTAACCAAAATTCACATTTTGAAAACTTGGCATAAAGGCGATGCTCTCGAAGTTTCATCAATACCAGCCTTAGATGCTCGGCATGTTCTTGTTCCTTCTTCGAGTAGATGATAATATCATCGAGGTATACCACAACGAATTTATCCAAATACTCCATGAAGATTGAATTCATCAAACGAGAGAAGGTGGCTAGGGCATTGGTTAAACCGAAGGACATGACGGTGTACTCGTATTGGCCATAACGAGTAACAAAAGCCGTTTTTGGAATGTCCCCGTTCTTGATCTTGATTTGATGGTATCCCAACCTCAAATCCATTTTGGAGAAGACTGAGGACCCAGCGAGCTGATCGTACAGGTCGTTGATCCTGGGAAGCGGATACTTGTTCTTTATGGTGACCAGATTAACTGGTCGGTAATTTACAACCATCCGATCCGTTCCGTCTTTCTTCTTGACGAAGAGGACGGGGCAAGCCCAAGGAGAAGAGCTAGGACGAATGAAACCTTTATTCAAGGCCTCATCTAGTTGCTTCTTAAGTTCGGCTAGCTCCAGGGGTGCCATCTTATATGGTCTTCTGGCTATTGGGACAGTTCCCGGAACAAGATCTATCACGAACTCTACATATCTGTCAGGTGGAATTCCTGGCAGATCCTCTGGAAAAACATCCGGAAACTCACGGACTACCGGAATGTCTTCAAGTTCCGGAAGAGGGTTGGCATTTAAGGAATAGAGTTGGCATTTGGCAACTCGAGTAGAGACATTGACTATCTCACCCGAGGGATGGGTAAGCTGGACATTTCTAGAATGAGTATCAGTCTTGGCATAGTGAGCTGACATCCAGTCCATGCCCAAGATGATATTAATATCCGAAGATTTCAAGGCTATCAATGAGGCTAGAAAAACTAGCCGGTCTAATAGAATTTCATTGTCATAGGTTATCCTAGAGGTTTGCCATTTACTACCAGGAGTTTGGACAACCAATGGAATTGGCATATCACAAAAAGACATGTTATGCAATTGTGCATAACTTTCTGAAATGAAGGAATGAGAAGACCCAGTGTCAAAGAGAACAGACGCTGGGTGATGATTAACAAGATGCGTACCCAGTATGACGTCGGGATCCTCTGCAGCTTCTTCTGCTGAGACATAGTTCACACGGCCACGTGCAGGAGTTGGCTTCACATAGTAAGCTTTGCCCGGCTTGCCTTGCCCGACGGACTTTCTGGGTTGCTTGGCACCCACATTTTGAGGACACTCACGAGAATAGTGCCCTGGTTCTCCACACTTGTAGCATATCACTTGGTTGGCACATGGTGCAGCATTGCTAGCTGGACCACCATAAGTTTTTGCTGGAGGGTTGGTCTGATTCGTCTGAGGCGCCACGTAGGATGGCCTCGGAGTGTATCTTGGCGGCAGAGAACTGTTCGGAACCCACAGCCTGCGTTTTGGGAACGAGGAACCAGAAGACAAGCCAAAGTCACGGGAGTGCTTCCTTGTGGCTTCAAAGTCAGTATGACCAGTCTCGGCACTGATCGCCTTGTTGACCAGGGCTTGAAAGCTTGCACACTCGTGGAGGCGCAGATCACGACGAAGCTCAGGGCTCAGACCCTTACGGAAGCTTGCTTGCTTCTTGGCGTCAGTAGACACCTCCTCTGTTGCATAGTGGGCGAGGTTACCGAACTCGCGGCTATAGGCATCCACGGTCAACTTGCCCTGAGTGAAGGCACAGAACTCCTCTCTCTTTCTGTCCATCAGGCCCTCTGGAATATGGTGCAGACGAAAGGCTGCACTGAAGTCTGCCCATGTGGCTA
The DNA here is from genome assembly GCF_904849725.1 of Hordeum vulgare subsp. vulgare. NCBI lineage: Eukaryota > Viridiplantae > Streptophyta > Magnoliopsida > Poales > Poaceae > Hordeum > Hordeum vulgare. The sequence goes on along the minus strand of NC_058524.1, from coordinate 535,612,552 downwards.
CTGGTTCAGCAGGACGCATAGCTTCAAAGTTCTCCCACCACAGATTGGCGGGTCCTTCTAAGAAATACGCCGCAAAGGTCACCTTATCAGCCTCAGAAACATTCGTAGAGCGAATCTTGCGTGCGATGTTGCACAGCCGGTCATCAGCGTCTAGGGGATCGATGGAATGATGAAACTTTGGAGGATTCAGCTTCACAAAGTCGTTGAGGGACTGCATCATTCCTAGGCTGACGAGCCGTATTATGCTCAATACGCTCTAACAGTCGGTTGGTCTCCCTTTTGTTTCTCTCTGCCTCAAGCATAACTTCCGCCAGAGAGGGCGGGTGAGGCAGGTCTTCCTGCGACGCTTGACTACCCTCGCCTTGCTCATGATCAGGGGCACGGTTCAACCTGGTGAACACCATCCTCACAAACAAACTCACAGCTTAGACCAATATCATATCAATACTAGCTATGGATTAAGAATGTACAGAACACACGGAATGCGGAAATGAATATCCGAACAACATGGTAACAAGCAACTGCTATATATACCCATGGTTCATACACACCCTTACATAGTTCAGTACAACCTCAACCGAAGAGCAAACTACTGAAATTATGAAACTACTCATCAGAGGCTTACAAGCTTCCTATTCATTATTTATCTAGGCCTCCGGAATTCATTTCACATCACAGGCATACTTCACAAGTCACGCAGGACTGTGAACGTAAGGCTACTACCACACTATCCTTTCGCTCACAGCTCAGGCATCCGCATAGAACATCTCATAGAGATTACCTCCATGACCTGGAAGCTCAACCTGCGGATCAGGAAACACTCTAGCCTGAGATCCCTGGGATCCATAAGGACACGGATGTGGCCTTGGTCCCCTGACTGGTGGTAAGAGGGGTCCCCGAAGAGGGGTGACTCCTCCTATAGCTGGCCAGTCAACGTGGGCCGGAAGATGGGTCCTAACAGGGTTCGGCATATCCAGATCTCCGTACCCTGTCTGGACTACCGGTGCCAGCTGCGTCAAAGCCGTCCACAGACGGGCACGGGTAGCATAAAGCTCCATGCGGAGAGCACGAGCATCCCTGTCTCTGTTCTCTAGCATCTCAACAGTGGACAGCAGTCTCCATAGAAGAATCAAAATAGACTCCACTAAGGTATCCCTCTTCACCACGCTGAGAGGCCGGAACATAGCAGAACTCTGAATTCTGCAGCAGTGCGTGTCTTGCTCTCATAATGGTCAGCATTGAATAGGCAGCATCTTGTACCGCCATGTCAACAGTGACTCCCAACCCATAGGACCAATGGATTGGCTCCTCAGCTCCAGGGTAGTTCGGAAATACCCTAACAGTGCAGATATACTGGCTCTGGTTGAAGTCTCGGTACTATTCCTCCACTGTGTACTCGGGGTACCAGCGGTAACCACACACCGACATCACCCTGACCAGCATGGCCGTATGACCCGGTACATCAATGCACCTGGTCAGACGTACCACCCGTCGAGAAGGACGACCAGTCATCTGTAAATCGAGAGTAATGCAAAAGCATTAGAGCTCCGGATGCAAAATTGGGCAGCATAACGGTTGTAAATGCTCAAAAACAAATTTTGAGACAACCCAAAATGGAATAGCGTAACCACTCAACTATCAAGTTCAACTCTCTGATCATCAAACTTACTTCCTTTTCCCTAGGAATGAAAGAAACCCAATATCTCTTGACCCGTAGTCCTATAATCTACCGATCAGAAACACGAGCCTAGAAGAAGATGAGTAACCTAGTCCTTAATTCCTGCAGAAAAGACGAGGATGACCAAAATAGAATAACTTTGAGAAGAGAACAAGAGTCTTACGTTCCCTTCCACAAACAATTCCCTTATATATAACTAAAGCAATTCTAGACTCAACTTCGACCAGTTTGGCTTAGTAATCCTACAGTCAGTCAGGCTCTGATACCAACGCTGTCGGGACCCCGATCCTAAGTCATAGGAATCCAGCCTGTAACACATCGCATCCCTTTGCGGTCTCACGCACGGTTAACTCACAGCTGCAGCCTTACCTTAGCCGGGATCGTTTGCGTCTTTTGACTCACGTATGCAATAGTGTCGCTAGCATTCCAATGTCAAAGAACCCGGATCGACAAGTCTAGTCACAAACCAAAGTGGCAGTACCGCACAAGGACATGCATACATGACCCAACAAAGCAGGTGTCGGTCACCAGCGAGTGTAGACGAGTCGTAGCAAGCTACAAGGAATCTATTACATCGCGTGACATTTCCCCAAAGGGGACAGACACAACAACTAAGAAGGACACATGCCGGTCAACCAATGTGTCCGGAGCAGTAGCGAACTACCAAGGCTCGTTGGATCACAAAGGGGCATTTCCTTGTAAGGAGTGCTACTAAAGTTCACGACTAGGTAATCGAACCCCATACATATCAAGTACCACACACGTACGCATGGCATACCGATATGTATAGATACATCGATGGCATCACAACATAACCATAAACATACAAGCTTTATATAAGAGGCTCAGAAGAGCCACACACATAATATTACACATTAAGGGTCTCACGACCCATAATAAGAGTCATTCAGTTACAAGCCAGCGGAAGAGTTTAAGACTGTCTGAGTACAGACAGGTGCAACTAGAAGGCACATGGCCTGACTATACTACATACCCAACCTAGGGCCAGATCGTAGCTGGGACACCAGCTACTCGTCGTTGTCGATGTCTATGAAGAACCCTCCGTTAGGATCATTAGCAACCTCTGCAACATTTATTAAGCAAACATGAGTACGGACGTACTCAGCAAGACTTTAGGATAACTAACTACTCATGCAATGTATCAACAAGGTATGGTGGGGTTTCATGCGGAAAGCCAGCATTTGACTCGTGGCTAGACAACTTGCATTTTTAAATAATTTTGACAACTTGATTACTCGCACACGAGTCCACTAACACCACAACAATACACCATCGTGGAATCATTCCGTCTCCATACGGAATTGCCGTCCACGACACTCATGCTTATCTTGACAATTTTATGAGTAGCCATTGAAGTTATCTATGAACAACATATGTCTCCAAGTAGTCCACATCCGCGGACGCGGCTATTCGAATAGATCATAACCCTGCAGGAGTGTACTTCGTCACACACGCTCTCGCCACTTATCGCCATGTGCACATCATGCACCTCGGCAACCTTCAAGCGGAAGCCCAGCGAGGGAGTCGACCACGACCGTTAACCACACTAGTACCTAGTCCATGTTTATCGCCTATCTGAGATTAACCCGTACGGAAGTCCGGCCGAGGTTTCCGCCACGGCCTCAAACGATGTGCGCAGGGTTCCCAAGCCCACCATCCGGGTGCCACTTGGTACACCGTGCCACTGCCTACTGCATCATAGCCCACCTCTCAGGTCAGCACTATGCACGACCTCCAACATGACTATAAACACCACAAACTACTTGCAACTCCTGGACCGAGTACTAAGCGATTAATAAGTCGAGAGGGTCAATTAAGTATCCCAACGTGTGGTAGTATCTAGTCTTGGATTTCATACACGGAACTCAGTTCCTAAGGACGGTTCCAATGAAACAACCCGCCATGTACTCCTACACAGCTTTTCACCGGTACCTTTACCAAATCAGGTTCAACACAGAGCCTTTGCTTACCGAACACATTCTCACAATTCTGTTCATCTCCCAGATGACAGACCATACACAACTCTACGCATAGCATGCATAGCAGGATAAGGCACATCATGGCTCAAGCAACTACCAGGTATGCTAGGTTGCAAGGTTCGACTATTTATTGTGACAAGGATTGGTCATGCAAAGGAAGTGGGTTCAACTAACGTGGCAAAAGCAGTTGAAGCTTTTGATCTAATGCAATAAGTAAGTGCAGGAGCAAGAACATGGGATTTATCGGGATGATCAAAATGGTTGCTTGCCTTGTTGCTCAGAGGAGTGACAATATCCGTCACACGGATGTTCGGTGGAATCCGGGGGAGCGGAGCCTACCGAAAGGAATGACAACAATCAATAACAAACAGATGCAAACAAGATGATGCATGAGCATGGCATGAGAATGCAAGGTAATATACTAATATAGCTAGCATGTATTAGGTTTGAAGTTGAGTTGAATCAAATTCAAATATCACTTCAAACGAGGTATTCTCGGATACCATTTTAATTGATTCGACCTGATGCTTAGATCAACTTGATGTTAACATGCATGGAATGACATGTTAGGTTGCTGGTTTGTAATTAGGATAGTATTTGATCATGTCAATCATAGTGAAAGTTAAATATTTTCCATATTCCATTTATAAAGTATTTATAAGAATTGACTTATTCATTAAACTACATGTTTGGGTTCTGTAACCTATTCAAACATGTTTGAAAATGGCTTATTCAGATTCTTTGAATTTTTCTGATACTTTTTCATATATAAATTATTTTCATTAGAGTTACAGATTAATTTCTTTGAATTTTTGAAGTTTTAAACATTTCTCGAATTATTTTTATACTGGAAAATCCCTTTATTGCGTCAGCCTGACATCAGCAGGTCAATTGACCTGATCAGGTCAAACCTGACAGGGGGGACCAACTGGTCAGCCTCTCAGGGGCTAATCCCGCGCTGACCAGCCCCTAACTGGGTTTGACTTGGCCTTGGGCCCACTGTCAATGAGAGATTAAGCTTAAAACTTGTGGATTAGGCTGGCCACGTCGGCCCTCGCCGGAGACTGGCCGGCGGCGACCAGATCCGCGGCAGAACCTCGTCGGAGACACGCTAAAACGTGCTGTGGTGCTCGGAAAAGAATGCTGAGAGCACTGGAGTGATCTCCAGGCTCGACCACATCCAGCGCTGGCCTCAGGGAGAGCTATAGGTGGTCGGAGTAAGCCGGCGACGAGCCGGGGCGGCTGCCGGGGTACAGGTTCGATGGTCCAGTGGCTAGGGGGCTCGGATCCGAGGGGAAAGAGAGGGGAAATGACCGCAGGCTCACGGGGAGTGCACAGCAGGGCTTAGACGGCTCGGGGAAGGGCTGTTGCCGGCGTTTCACCGTTGATTTGCCGGCGACCGAAGGTTGAAGACGATGGCGTTGGGGGCGTTGCAGAGCTCGGGGAGACTTCGGCCGTTGCAGAGAGAACCAACTCGATGAGGCGAAGCTGCTGGATTACTCGGAGAGAGGTTCCTGTGGCTAGAGGCGCGGCGGTTCGAGCTCGAGGTCGTGGCAATGGCGGCAGAAGGAGGGAGGAGAGATCCGAGAGGAGGGGGGGAACTGGAGCTGGGGAATGGATAGGGACAGCCTCGGGGGGGATATCCCCGTTGTCGCGCTGTCCTGGGGGGCTCTGGAGCTCGCCACGGCGAAGCAGGAGGTGGAGGGGGCCGCCGTGGTCGATCTCCCCTCTGCCACAAGGCAGAGGAAGAGGACGACCCTGCCCCTGGTGGGCTGGGCCTCCTCAGGCGACAGGTAAGAGTTTTCTCATTCTTTCTCTTTTGTTTTTTTTCTGATTTGTTTCTTTTTTGCTATTTCATTAACTTGCTATTTATTTCAGCTCCCAAATAGTTTGTAAAAGCTATTTTAAACATACCAGAATATTTGTTGGAATATATCCAACCATTGCCAAAGTTTTCAATATTTTTGAAAGTTTAAAGTTTCTCATTTCAAATTTAAAACTTGAAACCAGTGGCTTTTTGCATATATTTAAAAATGCTTAAAATGTCAAGAAAAGGTTTTCTTCATTACTTATATACTTTCACGATTTATCAGAAAGATTGAACTTTTCTTGAGGCCATTTTGAGTTCATTGATTTTAACTAGTTTGAATTTTCCTTTATTTGAGAAGTGGCTAGGGTTTTAGCATTTTCCTTCACCACTTGCTTTATTCTTGTTGAAAATTTCCTAGATGCAATGCAAAGAAAACATGAGCACAAAGCTAACTTGCTTAAGGTGTCAGGGATGTGACACTCACTAGGGACAGTGTGTTGTCTATGTGTCCACACATGTATTTGAGTTTCCAATCAAATACAATTATCTTGGATGGATAATAAAGGATTATCTTGAACAATGAAATATAATAATACTTTATTTCATTATTGGCTCTTGGGCATATTTCCAACAACAACACCTCGGAAGTAGCCCGACATATAGTTCGGATGCGAATGGCTTGCTCCATAAAAGACTATTCCGGCATTTTATCTTGGATGAATCCCTTCAAATTTTCAAAGACCAAGGTAATCTATGACACCTCAGATGCTGACGAGCGTTGGAGATCGGCTACAAAAAGAAACCTCGAATGCAGTCCGACATTGGAGCTCAGACGCAAGAGGACCCCTCAAATGCAGTTCATCGTTGAAGCTTGGAAGTAAGAGGATATCATCGCATGGGAAACATTTCAAACCCGAGGTGTGGTGTGGAAAATTACAAGGCATTAATAAAGGTCGATAACTTAAAAGGGGCTCCTGGATGCTAACGTGTGAAACTCTTTGGATTAACGATGGCGATCCTCAAGATGAGTGATGGGAAGATTTGTTGAACCGGTATTCAAGACCAACAACCGAAGTTGAAGATCAGTTCGGAAGAACCAAGGAGTGTCCCCAACTTAAAGACCTATGCTCGGAAATCGGGAAGTCATCGGCGGCCGAACTGGTGTTAGCCAAACATAAATGGGGAGAAGAACTCGCCCCGCAAGCCGAAGAATTCGGACGCGTGATGCTAAGGATCAAGACTATGGCATTGGAGGACAGTTTGGGGGCTACTGAGGGAGTCCGGGACTAAGGGGTCCTCAGTTCGTCGGCCTATCTCTACGGGCCGTAATTCTAGGCTACTTCGGGCAGCCGATGACGTATACGAGGAAGATTCCACAAGACTTGGTGATCAAGACAAGGACTCCTCTCCAATAATCTAGCCGACTAGGACTCTGTCGGGACCCCGATCCTAAGCCATAGGAATCCAACCTGTAACACATCACATCTCTTTGCGGTCTCACGCACGGTTATCCCCACGGCTGCAGCCTTACCTTAGCCGGGACCGTTTGCGCCTTTTGACTCACATATGCAATTGTGTCGCTAGCAATCCAATGACAAAGAACCCGGATCGACATGTCTAGTCATAAACCAAAGTGGCAGTTCCGCATAGGGACGGGCATACATTACCCAGCAAAGCAGGTGTCGGTCACCAACGAATGTAGACGAGTCGTAGCAAGCTACAAGGACTCCATTACATCGCGTGACATTTCCCCAAAGGTGACCAACACAACATCTAAGAAGGACACATGCCAGTCAACCAATGTGTCCGGAGCAGTAGCGAACTACCATGGCTCGTTGGAACCACAAAGGGACATTTCCCTGTAAGGAGTGCTACTAAAGCCTATGGCTAGGTATTCGAACCCCATACATATCAAGTACAACACACGTACGCATGGCATACCGATATGTATAAATACATCGATGGCATCACAACATAACCATAAACATAAAACTTTATTTAGAAGGCTCGGAAGAGCCACACACATAATGTTACAAGGTAGGGGTCTCACGACCCATCATCACAAGTCATACACACAATTCTTACAAGCCAGCGGAAGAGTAAAACTGTGTGAGTACAAACAGATGGAAAGATAAAGGCACATGGCCTGACTATCTATAGACCCATCCTAGAGCCAGATCGTAGCTGGGATACCAGCTACTCGTCATCGTCGATGTCTAGGTAGAACCCTCCATTAGGGTCATTAACAACCTCTGCAACAATTTATTAAGCAAATGTGAGTACAAAAGTACTCAGCAAGACTTTAGGATAAGCTATCTACTCATGCGATGTATCAATAAGGAATTGTGGGGTTTCATGCGGAAAGCCAGCATTTGACTCATGGCTAGACAACTTGCATTTTTAAATAGTTTTGACAACTTTGATTTCTCGCACACGAGTCCACTAACACTACAACAATACTCCATCGTGGAATCATTCCGTCTCCATACGGAAATGCCGTCCATGACAATCACGCTTATCTTGACAATTTTATGAGTAGCCATTATAGTTATCTATGAACAACATATGTCTCCAAGTAGTCCATATCCGCGGACGCGACTATTCGAATAGATCTTAACCCTGCAGGGGTGTACTTCTTCACACACGCTCTCGCCACTTATCGCCATGTGCACGTCATGCACCTCGGCAACCTTCAAGCGGAAGCCCAGCGAGGGAGTCGGCCACAACCGTTAACGACGCTAATACTTAGTCCAGGTCTATCGCCTATCTGAGGGTAACCCGCATGGAAGTTCGGCCAAGGTTTCCACCACGGCCCCAAATGATGTGTGCAGGGTTCCCAAGCCCACCATCCGGGTGCCACTTGGTACACCGTGCCACTGCCTACCGCATCATAGCCCACCTCTAAGGTCAGCGCTACGCATGGCCTCCAGCATGAGTATAAACACCAGAAACTACTTGCAACTCCTGGACCGAGTACTAAGCGATTAATAAGTCGAGAGGGTCAATTAAGTATGCCAACGTGTGGTAGTATCTAGTCTTGGATTACATACATGGAACTCAGTTCCTAAGGACGGTTCCAATGAAACAACCCGCCATGTACTCCTACATAGCCTTTCATCGGTACCTTTACCAAATCAGGTTCAACACACAACCTTTACTTACTGAACACATTCTCACTATTCTGTTCATCACCCAGATGACGGACCATACACAACTCTACGCATAGCATGCATAGAAGGATAAGGCACATCATGGCTCAAGCATCTACCAGGTATGCTAGGTTGCAAGGTTCAGCTATTTGCTGTGACAAGGACAGGTCATGCAAAGGAAGTGGGTTCAACTAACGTATTAAAATCAGTGAAAGCATTTGCCCTAATGCAAGAAATAAGAGCAGGAGCGAGAACATGGAATTTATCGGGATGACAAAAATGGTTGCTTGCCTTGTTGCTCAGCAGAGGGACAATATCCATTAGTCGGATATTCGGAGGAATCCGGAGGAGCGGGGCCTACGTGTAAAAACAATATCAATCAATAAAAATCATATGCAACAAGATGATGCATGAGCATGGCATGAAAATGAAAGGTGGTAGGCTAATGTAGCTACCACTTCTTAAGTTGAAGTTGATTTGAATCAAGATTCAAATATAGCTTCAAACAAGGTATTTTCAAATACCCTTTTAATTGATTCGACCTGATGCTCAGGTAATCTTGTTTTAGCATGCATGATGATGGTATGTTGGGTTGCTGGTTGTGCTTGATCATGCTTTGGTCAAAATGTTTGAAGTGGAATTCAAATGGATTTCAAATTCCAAATCCAAATTATTTAAAAAGGTTATCCTAATCATCATTTTATCTGTTTGGTGATGTTAACATTTTAAAACATGTTTGAAAATATCAAAATCAGATTCCTTGGATTTTTCTGATACTTTTTGATATATAAATTATTTTCATTGGTGTTACAAATTATTTTCTATGATTTTTAGATGTTTTGGGCATTTTCTGGAATTCTTTTAAATCAGAAAATCTCTTTATTGCGTCATAACCACGTCAGCACTGCGTCAGCAGGTCAACCGACCTGGTCAGGTCAAACCTGACAGGTGGGGGCCACTGGTCAGCGTCTCAGGAGTTAATCCCGCGCTGACCAGCCCCTAAGTGGGTTTGACCCACTGCTAGGGCCCAATGTCAGTGGCTAATTAGCGTTAAACCACCGGGATTAGGCCGGCCACGTCCCCCACCACCGGAGACTGACCGGCGGCGACCAGATCCGCAGCGGATCTTCGCCGGATATGCACTAGGGCGTGATGTGGTGCTCGGGATCGAGTGCCAAGAGCACTGGGATGATCCCTAGGCTCGGCCTCATCCACTACGGACATCAGGAGGGGATATAGGTGGCCGGAGCATGTCGGCGACGAGCGGAGGCGGCTGCCGGAGCTCGGGCTCATCGGTCCCGTGGCTAGAGTGCCGGGGAGAGAGGGGAAACAGAGGGAAAATGCTCGCAAGCTCACGGTGGAGACGAAGCTGGGCTCAGACTGCTCGGGGAGGGGATGTAGCCGGCGATCCACCGTCGATTTGTCGGCGGCCGGAGGTTGAAGACGACGGCACTGGGGCGTTACAGGGCTCGCGGAGGACGGTTCCGTTGACGTGTGCGTCGAGCTTGATGTTGGGGAGAGGATGGAGCACTCGGGGGGCTTCTTCGTGGCCAGAGAGCTCGGGCTCCTCGAGCTCAAGCTCCTATCAATGGGGATAGGAGGAGAGGGGAAGAAACCGAGAGGAGGGGGGAATGGAGAGCGGGGATGGATAGGGACGCGCTCGGGGAAGTCATCCCCGTTGTTGCGCTGTCCTGGGGGCACCGGAGAATGCCACGGTGAAGCAGGAGGTGGAGGAGGCCGCCGTGGTCGATCTCTCCTCTGCCAGAAGGCAGAGGAAGAAGACGACCCTGCCCCTGGTGGGCCGGGCCTCGCAGGTGAGCGCAGCTTAGGTTTTTTTCTTTTTCTTCTATTTCTGTTTTCTATTTTACTTGCTGACATTGTTGCTATTTAATTTTGGCACTAAATCAAATCTAGAAATAGTTTGAAAAATGTTGGGGTGTTAGTTGGAATATTCCCAACTACTCCTGAGATTTGCAACATTTTTGAAACTTGAAAAATGTTTGAATTCAAATTGAAGTTTGAATTCAAATTGAAGTTTGAATTCAGGGACTTCCTGAATTAAAAATAAATACCAAGGGTGTTTTGAAAATAGTTTTCTCCCGTGATAATTTTTTTTCAATAATTATCAGAAATATTGAACTTTTAAGAAGGCCATTTTGGGTTCATTGGTTTTGACAAGATTTGAATTCTTGAATGCAATGGAAGAAGACATGAGCACAAATACTAAACCCTAGTTAGGGATCCAAGGATGTGACAACTCACCCCCACTCAAAAGAATCTCGTCCGGAGATTTAGAAGTCGTCGGGAATAGCGCGGGATACTCAAGTCGGAGATGATCCTCTCTTTCCCATGTTGCCTCCTTTTCGGAATGATTTGACCATTGAACTTTAAGAAACTTGAGGTTTCGACGTCGAGTGGTACGCTCAGCTTGATCAAGAATACGCACATGGTATTCTCGGTATGAAAGGTTATCTTGGAGATCAAGCGTTTCGTGGTCCACTTCACGGATAGGATCCGAAAAGCAACGCCTGAGTTGCGAGACGTCGAAGACATCATGAAGCTTGGAAAGATGCGGAGGAATTTCCAATTGGTAGGCAACTTCTCCTTGTTTGGCAAGAATGCAAAAAGGACCAATGTAACGAGGAGCCAACTTGCCCTTGATACCGAATCGATGGGTACCCTTCAAAGGTGTAACCCGAAGGTAAGCCTTCTCATCAACTTCAAAGGTCACAGCCTTATGATGACGATCATATTGGCTCTTTTGACGAGACTGGGCTGTTTTCAACTTTTCACGAATAATACGAACCTGCTCTTCTGCATCCAGGATCGTATCCGGGCCAAAGAGTTGCCTCTCTCCGGTTTCTGACCAATTAAGAGGTGTTCGACATCTTCGTCCATAGAGAACTTCAAAAGGAGCTTTGCCCAAGCTTGATTGATAACTATTGTTATAAGCAAATTCAGCGAATGGAAGGCACTTCTCCCAATTCATACCGAACGATATAACACAAGCTCGAAGCATATCTTCTAGGACTTCATTCACTCTTTCTACTTGACCACTTGATTGAGGACGGAAAGCAGTGCTAAAATATAAGTGAGTCCCCATAGCATTTTGAAAACTCTCCCAGAAGCGAGAAGTAAAGATACGTTCACGGTCTGAGTTAATCTCCAGAGGAACACCATGAAGAGACACTATTCGAGAGATATATAACTCTACTAGCTGGCTAGATGTTATACTCTCACGAACTGGAGGAAAATGAGCTACTTTGGAGAGACGGTCAATGACCACAAAGATAGCATTATTTCCTTTCTTGGTCTTGGGAAATCCGGTGATGAAATCCATACTGACTTTATCCCATTTCCATTTAGGAATAACTAAAGGTTGAAGGGTGCCAGCAGGCCTTTGATGTTCTGCCTTAATTCGACGACAAACGTCGCAGTTAGCAACGAACTCAGCAATTTCTCTCTTCATCCTAGTCCACCAAAACCTCTGGCGTAGGTCCTGATACATCTTAGTACTACCAGGATGAATGGTGAGATGAGAATCATGAGCCTCCTTAAGGATCAATTGCCGCAGATGTTTGCTCTTAGGAACCACTAAACGGTTCTAAAAGAACACAACACCTTTCTCATTGATGGAGAAATCCCTAGCGTTTCCGCTAGCAATATTCTCCTTGATCTGGGAAATTACCTTATCATATGCCTGCACGGCTATGATTTGATCCCTAAGAGTAGGCTTTGCCACCAGGGTAGAAAGAAATCCTCGAGGAAAAATATGAAGATTTAACTTCCGAAATTCCTCATAGAGACGTGGTTGACCTCGTTGTAACATCAAATTGTTACAATAAGAATTACGACTTAGTGCATCAGCCATAACATTGGCCTTCCCCGGGGTGTAAGTTATTCCTAAGTTGTAATCCGTGATCAACTCAACCCACTGTCTTTGCCTGAGATTCAAATCCGGCTGGGTGAAGATATATTTTAGACTTTGGTGATGAGTGAAAATTTCGTAACGATTACCAAGAAGGTAATGTCGCCAAGTTTTAACTGCATGGACTACAGCTGCAAGCTCAAGATCATGTGTGGGATAATTATCCTCATGTGGACGCAACTGTCGAGATGCATATGCAATCACATGACGATCTCGCATGAGAATGCAACCTAATCCTTATCGTGAGGCGTCACAGTAGATAACAAAGTCCTTCGAGAAATATGGTGGTAGCAACACAAGTGCGGAAGTCAAGCGTCTTTTTAGTTCGTGAAAACTATGCTCACACTGTGGTGTCCACTCGAACTTTTTATCTTTCTTGAGGAGTTCAGTTAGTGGCTTTGCAACCTTGGAGAAATTCTCGACAAAGCGGCAACAATAGCTCGCTAGACCAAGAAAACTCCTAACTTGCTTAACTGATTCAGGTTGAGTCCAATCAAGGACAGCTTGAACTCTCTCGGGATTGATAGCAATACCCTTACCAGACATTACGTGACCTAGATAGGTCACTTCTGGTAACCAAAATTCACATTTTGAAAACTTGGCATAAAGGCGATGCTCTTGAAGTTTCATCAATACCAGCCTTAGATGCTCGGCATGTTCTTATTCGTTCTTCGAGTAGATGAGAATATCATCGAGGTATACTGTGACGAATTTATCCAATACTCCATGACGATTGAATTCATCAAGCTAGAGAAGGTGGCTGGGGCATTGGTTAAGCCGAAGGACATGACGGTGTACTCGTATTGGCCATAACGAGTGACAAAAGCCGTTTTTGGAATGTCCCCGTTCTTGATCTTGATTTGATGGTATCCCAACCTCAAATCCATTTTTGAGAAGACTAAGGATCCAGCGAGCTGATCATACAGATCGTTGATCCTGGGGAGCGGATACTTATTCTTTATAGTGACCAGATTAACTCGTCAGTAATCTACAACCATCCGATCCGTTCCGTCTTTCTTCTTGACGAAGAGGACGGGACAAGCCCAAGGAGAAGAGCTAGGACGAATGAAACCTTTATTCAAGGCCTCATCTAGTTGCTTCTTAAGTTCGACTAGCTCCAGGGGTGCCATCTTATATGGTCTTCTGGCTACTGGAACAGTTCCTGGAACAAGATCTATTACAAACTCTACATCTCTGTCAGGTGGAATTCCTGGCAGTTCCTTTGGAAAAACATCCGGGAAGTCACGGACTACCGGAATGTCTTCAAGTTCCAGAAGAGGGTTGGCATTGAGGGAATAGAGTTGGCATTTGGGAACTCGAGTAGAAATATTGACTATCTCACCCGAGGGACGGGTAAGCTGAATATTTTTAGAATGAGTATCAATCTTGTCATAGTGAGCTGACATCTAGTCCATGCCTAAGATGATATTGATATCCGAAGATTTCAAGGCTATCATGGATGCAAGAAAAACTAGCCTGTCTACTAGAATTTCGTTGTCATAGGTTATCCTGGAGGTTTGCCACTTACTACCAGGGGTTTGGACAACCAGTGGGATTGGCATATCACAGAAAGACATGTTATGCAACTGTGCAAAACTTTCTGAAATGAAGGAATGAGAAGACCCAGTGTCAAAGAGAACGGACGCTGGGTGATGATTAACAAGGAGCGTACCCAGTATGACGTCGGGATCCTCTGCAGCTTCTTCTGCTGAAACATAGTTCACACGGCCACGTGCAGGAGTTGGCTTCACATAGTAAGCTTTGCCCGACTTGCCTTGCCCAACGGATGTTCTGGGTTGCTTGGCACCCACATTCTGAGGACACTCTCGGGAATAGTTCCCTGGTTCTCCACACTTGTATCAGATCACCTGATTGGCACGTGATGCAGCATTGCTAGCTGGACCACCATAGGTTTTTGCTGGAGGGTTGGTCTGATTCGTCTGAGGCGCCACATACGATGGCCTCGGAGTGTATCTTGGCGGCCGAGAACTATTTGGAACCCACATCCTTCGTTTTGGGAACGCGGAACCAGATGACGAGCCAAAGTCACGGGAGTGCTTCTTTGTGGCTTCATAGTCAGTATGACTAGTCTCGGCACTGATCGCCTTGTTGACCAGGGCTTGGAAGCTTGTACATTCGTGGAGGCAAAAATCATGACGAAGCTCAGGGCTCAGAGCCTTACGGAATCTTGCTTGATTCTTGGCATCAGTAGACACCTCCTCTGTTGCATAGCGGGCAAGGTTACCGAACTCGTGGCTATAGGCATCCACGGTCAACTTTCCCTGGGTGAATGCAGAAAACTCCTCTCTCTTTCTGTCCATCAGGCCCTCTGAAATATGGTGCAGACGAAAGGCTGCACTAAATTCTGCCCATGTGGCTGCTGGTGCGGCAAGACGCATAGCTTCAAAGTTCTCCCACCACAGATTGGCGGGTCCTTCCAGAAAGTACGCCGCAAAGGTCACCTTGTCGGCCTCAGAAACATTCGTAGAGCGAATCTTGCGTGATATACTACACAGCCAATCATCATCGTCGAGGGGATCGACGGAGTGATGGAACTTTGGAGGATTCAGCTTCACAAAGTCATTGAGGGACACTGCAGCATTCCTAGGCTGGAGAGCTGTATTTTGCTCAATACGCTCTAACGGTCGGTTGGTCTCCCTTTTGTTTCTCTCTGCCTCAAGCATAACTTCCGCCAGAGAGGGCGGGTGAGGCAGTTCCTCCTGCGACTCTTGACTACCCTCGCCTTGCTCATGAGCAGGGGCACGGTTCAACCTGGTGAACACCATCCTGACAAACAAACTCACAGCTTAGACCAATATCAACATCAATACTAGCTATGGATGAAGAATGCACTGAACACATGGAATGCGGAAATGAATATCCGAAGAGCATGGTAACAAGCAACTGCTATATATACACCATGGTTCATACACACCATTACATAGTTCATTACAATCTTAACCGAAGAGCAAACTACAGAAAACATGAAACTAGTCATCAGAGGCTTCCAAGCTTCCTATACATTATTTATCTATGCCTCCGGAATTCATTTCACCACACAAGCATACTTCACAAGTCACACGGGACTGTGAAAGTACAACTACTACCATACTATCCTTCCACTCACGGTTCAGGCATCCGCATAGAACATCTCATAAAGATTGCCTCCATGGCCTGGAAGGTCAACCTGCGGAT